>NC_133622.1:221362033-221489533 GCF_048593235.1 Sminthopsis crassicaudata | reverse complement strand
TCCAATTGAAATGAGCCAAGAACACTTCTCCAGCTGCTAACTCCAGAGGGAGACATCACTACCACAACTATAGATAAATATTGTAGGGTCATGGACCATCCTTCCTCATTCTAGTTATCTCAGCTAATCAGCTGATGGGAAATAGTTGGTGAGTCAGATATATAGCCTCCCATTAATCCTCTGCCTTAATGAGTGGGGTGTGTCTATTTTTAAACTGCCCTGTGTCTTTTTCGACTTACTTTCTATTCATCAAGTGATAGATAAACCATAACTTAATCCAATTGAGCTGTCTCAACCCAGCAAAGCCAATCTTTTACTTGGAGGGCAGCCATTCATTTCTAAGTGCATTAATTTTTTTTTTTGTTTATTTACAGAGTAATGTTAAGGACATGGAATAACTGGAAGAGGAAGTATTTTGAACTGGTTAAATTAGGGTCTGGGAACTCTGACTCTTATACTGGCTTTATGGTCAGGGGACATGGCTTTGAATCTAACAAATCTCTGTGCACCTCAATTTCCTTATATGTAAAATATTGGACCTTATGGCTTCTAAGGCTCCTTTCAGATATATATATATATATATATATATGATGCTATGAGTGACATTCTCTCTCTCTCTCTCTCTCTCTCTCTCTCTCTCTCTCTCTCTCTCTTCTCTCTGTCTCTCTGTCTCTCTGTCTCTCTTTCTCTCTGTCTCTCTGTCTCTCTGTCTCTGTCTCTCTGTCTCTCTCTCTCTCTCTGTCTCTCTCTCTCTATCTGTCTCTCTCTCTATCTCTCTGTCTCTCTCTCTGTCTCTCTCTATCTCTCTCTCTCTGTCTCTCTCTCTGTCTCTCTCTCTCTCTCTATCTGTCTCTCTGTCTCTCTCTCTCTTTGTCTCTCTGTCTCTCTGTCTCTCTCTGTCTCTCTCTGTCTCTCTGTCTCTCTGTCTCTCTGTCTCTCTCTGTCTCTCTCCCTGTGTCTCTCTCTCTCTCTATCTGTCTCTCTGTCTCTCTCTCTCTGTCTCTGTCTCTCTCCCTGTGTCTCTCTCTCTCTATCTGTCTCTCTGTCTCTCTGTCTCTGTCTCTCTCTCTCTCTATCTGTCTCTCTGTCTCTCTCTCTGTCTCTGTCTCTCTCTTTGTCTCTCTGTCTCTCTCTGTCTCTCTGTCTCTCTCTGTCTCTCTGTCTCTCTGTCTCTCTCTGTCTCTCTCCCTGTGTCTCTCTCTCTCTATCTGTCTCTCTGTTTCTCTCTCTCTCTGTCTCTCTGTCTCTCTCCCTGTGTCTCTCTCTCTCTCTCTGTCTCTCTGTCTCTCTCTCTCTGTCTCTTTCTCTTTGTCTCTCTGTCTCTCTCTCTTTCTCTCTCTCTGTTTCTCTATCTGTTTCTCTCTCTCTCTTTATGTATATATATATGCTATAATGACATATCTGGGTGATGTAGTGGATAGAGTTTTGCACCTGGAGTCACAAAGCCCTTAGACACAAGAGAGGAGAGGAAAAAGATAAAGGCATTAATATTTTATCAAGATCAAGATCAAGAGATCAAGAAAGGGTTCTTGTTGCTTTCTCCCTAGAATATTGTGCTTGGTCAAAGTTTTGAAAGAAAGCAGAGATTCTAGGGGCTAAAGGTGAGGAGAGAATGTATCAGGGAGAGCCAGTAGAAAGTCACCAATTCACTGAGCACCAGTCTTTTATAGATGAACTGAAAATGTTGTTTATCAACCACATAGCTGCTTAAAAACACTTTGCTGTTCACTAGTCCACTCTGAACCTCAGCTTCTTTATCAACAAAATGGAGGTGGTGATGAAATGGACTAAATAATCTCTAAGAATCCTCCAAACTTCAAATCCTCTGATTCTATAGATAGTTGAATTTCAAAAAATAGGGAGCTTTTCAGAGAATATATCTCTTCCCACCTGGCCCAATCAGGAAGTCAGTAGAATGGAGGTGACATTCTGGTGGACAGCTTTCCCAGAGGATACAGCTTCACCTTGGCTTTTGTATTCTCCTTAGAGAAATCTGTTGCCTTGGAGGGGACTAACTCTTCCAAAGCCCTTGGAGGCTGGGGGTCCCCACTGAGTTGGACGGCAGCAAGGCTTTAACTCGCCAAGCCAAGCTTGTGAAGGCCCAAAATCTGGTTTGGGGGCTCTGCGGGAGGCCGGACAGCTTGCACTTAGCAGGTAACAGTTGGGCTGAGATGTCTTTTCCTCTGCCTCTCTTTCCTTTCAGAGCCTGATGAGTTCTCCCCATCCTTCACATGCTCTATCTCATGCATTTTATGGGGAAAATGCTCTCGACCTGCTCTCCCGAGGACCTGGTCCCAGACCAGTATCTCCATCGGAGATTTCTTGGCCTGCCAAGGCAAGCAAGACTGCTTTTCACGCGACTTCCGTTCAAGAGTTTGTTATTTTTAATGTTAATAACAGCAGAATGGTGGATAATGGCTCAGACTCAGAAAGATATGGATTCAAGCTCTCATTCTTAGACACAGAGTGACCATGTAACCAGAGTGAAGTCAGTTAGTCTTTTATAGTCCCACACGGATTCCTAACTTATAGCTGGGTTGCTTATAAGGAAAATATTTATATACTTTTGTTCTATTATACTGTTTCTCAGTCCTTTCAATGGTGTCCAACTCTTTATGACCCTATTTGGGGTTTTCTTGGCGAAGAGATTGGCGTGGCTTGCCATTTCCTTCTCCAGTTCATTTTACAGATGAGGAAACTGAGGTAAACAGGATTTTTTTCTAAGGTCACACACCTAAGTGACTGAGGCTGGATTTGAATACAGGAAGATGAATCTTCCTGACTCCAAATCTGGTACTCTATCTACTATATCACCTAGTTTATATTATATTATAGTTTTATATAATTTATAAATATTTGTATTTATAAATTATATAATTTTAAGATATAAGATTTACTTTAAGATTTATATAATTTATATAACACTTTAAATGTTTTATACATGTAGCAAGATTTTGGAGAAAATTCCTAGAAACATGATTTTCTGGATGAAATAGCCCTAGGCAGACAACATAGTTTTCTTCTCATCCTGGGAGAGATGGAGATTCTCTCCTAGAAATATGAGTATGGACAATAAGGGTGAGAAAAGAAGTTGGAATACTTGTAACTTGATCAAGTGAAGAGATGTCATGGAGGGTCAAGCAGGAGTATATAGAGACAAGGAGATAAAGGGGGCTGACCCTACCACATTCGGGGGCTCCTGTGAAGTGGGAGTTGGCCTGCTCAGAAGGACTTCCATTGATAAATGGCAAGACCCTCTGAAGGCTCTTGTTGGCACATAACACTGTGCTAATGGCACTATAATATAAAACAATGCAGGGCCTCAAATTAGGTCCCTCAGAAGAAATCAATAGCCTAATAGGCTACATTGGAAAAACAAAATAATGTCTTGTTAGAGGCAGCCCATTGAGTCAGCCCACTGCTTCATGTATCCTGGATGGATGCAACATATAGCAGTGAGTTGAATCCAGAACTGAATATGAAAGAGTGGCTGGATCCCTTATGAAAAATGGATAGTGCTTCTATACACTTCAACACTGATACTATATGAAGATATATTCTGATGGAAGTGGATATCTTCAACATAAAGAAGATCCAATTCACTTCCAGCTGATCAATGATGGACAGAAACAACTACACCCAGAGAAGGAACACTGGGAAGTGAATGTAAATTGTTAGCACTACTGTCTATCTACCCAGGTTACTTATACCTTCGGAAGCTAATACTTAATGTGCAACAAGAAAATGGTATTTACCCACATATATTATATCTAGGTTATACTGTAACACATTTAATATGTATGGGATTGCCTGTCATCTAGGGGAGGGAGTAAAGGGAAGGAGGGGAAAATTTGGAAAATGAATACAAGGAATAATGTTATAAAAAAATTACTCATGCATATGTACTGTCAAAAAAATTATAATTATAAAATTAATAAAAAAGAAAAAAAAAGAAAAATGGATAGTGCCTTATGACACTAGATTAGTAAGACTGATGCAAAACTCTGTGTCTTTCTGTGTGTCTCTCTCTCAAACACCATTATGCTTTTTATTAGACTAGGAATCTCTAAAATATCTTAAGTCCAAAAGAATCAAAGTTCAGATGACCAAAAAGACAAAGGAGTTATGTATAAAATTTCTTGGAAATGTGAAACTGGATGAAGTGGGATAATCATACAGTAAGAACAAGGGGTAACCCATGAATGGCCCAAATGTTGTATTGGTACACAAAAAGTTTTCTATAATCATGTCTTTTCCTTCTAGAGAATGAGGGCTTTCTTGTGGGGTACATAGAGTATTTGCTACTAAAGGCATGTTTTTATATAGGAGCTCATAACTTTGTTTTGTAGAGAGCTCTGGTGTAAGGGAGTCTCTCCTGGGGACTCTTGTCATGGCACCCTTGGGCATTCTAGTATATTCTTTACAATCAATCAATCAACATTTATTAAGTGCCTACTATATAGTAGGCATTGTGCTAAATGATGGAAGCAAAATAACCTGTTTATTAAGGCTTTAAAAAAAAGAGGATGTTAAAGAACAGGAAGGGCATTGAACTAGAAACCAAGAGGTCTTCTAGTCATGGGCTTTGCCATCAAGCATCTGTGTAACTTGAAGTCTTCATGGGACTTCATCTTCTGTGAAATAAGGGAGTTGGACAGGAAGATGAAAGACTCCTTTTGGTATTAACCTTCTATGACCTTTAATAGGGATTCCAAGGATCTAAAAAAGTGAAGATGGGGTGCTCCATGAAATAGGACGTGGAATTAGGTCTTCCCAGATGTCATTAATCTCCTTTAATGAACTATTTCCTGTTTTGATTATTTGAGTTTTGCTGGTGAGAAGTGCACATGGGAGATACTTATCAGATATGGCAGTGGTGGGGGATGACTGGGGTGGTTCTGTAGAGTGCAAATGGAAAACCTGGGAAATATGGTTTCCCAAGTGCCTGTTTAGTAATGCAGCCAATACTTCTGATGCTGGTGACTGACTGATTATGGTGATGACGCCTCCTTTTTTTTCTATTATCACCTCAGACAGGCTGTATATAATACCACATACACACATGGTCATATAATCACTCCCTGCATAATTCTACAGCACAGGTCCACTACCTTCTGGAAAGTTTTGCTCTCCTAGGATTAGTGAGATGTATTTAGGATGGATGACTCTTATTCTGATGTTGCTCAAGTAACCATGAAGTGTATTCTCTACCAACAAACCAAGAACCATTAAGTCAAATACCAAAGTATTTAATAAATAATAAGAGGGGGAAAAAATCCCCAATCTGTAAGAGTTTTTCACAGATTTTTTTTTCACAGATTCCCATGCTGCTGATGGGAAAGGAAACGTGTCCTGTATGTACTTATATTTATATATGGCACATAGCTCATGGCTCCACCTACCAGTAACATCACTCACACTTCTCTTTGCTTCCTTAGTCATTCTTCTTTATTATTACTTAGGCTTCTTCTTTATTACTGCTGCTTGATTCCCATTATCATCATTTTGGATTTTTTCTTTTATAGCTTCTGTAGGCTGGAACTGCTTTCTGCTCCTGGAGCTCCTTCCTCAAAGAATGTTATTGCCTCCATTATTTTTTTTGTGAGACTACCTGGCCAGCATGCTAGGGCTAATCAACACATTTTCGGCTCTTTTGTTAGTCAGGCCTATAATATGGTGCACAACAAGCCTGTCCAGGTCAAGATTTTATCCAATTTCACTCATCAAGTCCACATTGCCATTTCCCCCAGTATTTGGATTGGGATGATTAATGAATTCCTTTTAAATCTCATTATACGGAGGTCATACAAAATGCTCTTAACAATACTAGCTGGGGTAGGCAGGGATGGTGATCTTTGCACTGTATTCTTGCTTGGTAGTCAAAAGACTTCTTCAAGTCCCAAATTCTACTCTTTCCGACTGTAAATTTCGGATTTCCCCTGCTTCTGCTCCCTATTCTCAATATGACCTCTTATACTTTTCCATGCTTTTTTCCACATCTCAGGGTATTCTTCCCATGTCAATATTCATACTCAGTTCTGAGGGCTCTCATAGAGTCACAGGATTCGTGAGCTGGAAAAGACCCTCTGATCTAATTTATTTTATAGGGGAGGAAAATGGTGATGCATGGGGAGCTGTGCTAACCTCTTATGACTTGCTCAATCAGAAAACATATTTATGCAAAAGCAGTGGGTATTGAAGGTATTGAACCCAAGGGAAGTGTTGCATTTCTCAAGAAAACACACAGAGAAAGCAATGTGGTACACAAAGGGATGAACTAACCTGTAACTAGGACAGGGCAACTGAGTTTTAGCTCCAGAGTGCTAAAGTTTAATTGGTGTAAACTTTGCTTACTTCCTTTAAGGATGCAGACACAACTAAACTTAGTTAAATTAGCAAGAATATTAATCAAGATAGGGAGGTAGGGTGAGGGGGATTTGTTTCCCACAACTGCCTCACACCGGGAAAGTTCCTGTTTTCTAATTCTCCCCACCCCAGAACAGCTTTGATCCCAGAGTTTGATCCATTGAAATCGATGTCAGGCCATTCATCATGCTGCTAGCCCCTTTAGGTTTGATGAAAACTATTCATGGCACTGGGACCAAGTTACTAATAATAGGATTTTAAAGGCCAGTGTTGTTAATTACTAGTCAGAGAATTCTACAATATAGGGATAGAACCCAGAGATTACAGCAACTAGAAAAATACTTTTCAGAAAATCCTAGGCTGATATCCTATGTCTTTCAATCCCTTTCAGCCCTGATGATTTATGTCCTGATGTCCATCCTATTCCTAACATTCTGTGTCCTAAGGCTTCTTCCAGCTTACAGATTTTGTGTCCTGAAGTCGCTCCCAGCTCTGATATTCTATATCATCTAACGTTCTTTCAGTCCTTGTTCCTCTGATTATGCAGGGACAGTACAAAGCATGTCTTGACATGACATTCATTCTCTTGCTCTATGTTATGGAATGTTTATTTAATAATATGTGTTGCAGACTTAGAAGGAGGAAGACTTTTCCTTTGCTGAACTACTTAGGGGAGAGCTGCCCCATTCCTTCCATCAGCATGCAGGGCTGCAGGATTGTTCTGCTATTTGAGTTTTTTGGACAGACACTTTTTCAGCCCCGTCCCCAATTAAAACCTGCTCTTCTACCTAATTTCTCAAGTCATCTCTATTATTGCCTTTGTTGGGCCCATCTTCATTTATTAAAAAGTACTTGACTCTCTGACTTTCCTCCTTTTTCTTCCCCTCTAAATCAAGGATTCTCAACCTGGGGTCTGTAAATGTAGGTTTAAAGTATATGTATCTGTTTATGTATATATGTATATATATATGCATATACAAATAGACAAATGAATAGATACATGCATTTATTTCAATACAATTAGTTTTCTTTATAATCCCATTAGCAGGGTCTGGTTCATAGTAGGTGCTAAGTAAATGTTGATTGGTCATTATTCTGAGGAAAGTGTCCATGACATAAATGGGTAGGAACCACTGTCCTAGAGGGAACACGGAAGCATAGAATAACAAAATGTCACGCTGGAAAGAGACCTTGAAGATCATCTTGTCTAATTCTCCCTCTTAATACATGTGGGAAGTGAGGTCCGGAGAGCGAAGGTGATTTGCCCAGTGAGTTGGGACCAAGATTAGAAATCAGTGTTTTTATTAGTCAATTCTATAAGCACTGGCCTTTCCTTCACTGTGTGCAAGATGCTCTGTCTAGGAGCTTGAAGTTACAGAAATACACATGACTCCTACCTTTCTTTAAGAACTTGAATTCTATCTGAGAACATAACATTTCATTCGATATATAAACCCAAGGCAATCTAAAGTGAGAGAGAGTGTTATTGGAGGAATTAAAATCTTCTAGGAGTTGAACCCTATAGGAAGGTGAGAATTTGAGCGACAAAAGGTATCTGGAGGGAGAGAACACTAAATAGGGGGAATTGGAGAAACTTGCACAGAGATACTGACATTTTCACTGAGCTGGAAGCTAAGGATGCTAAGGCATAAAGGAGGTAGTGTATTCCAGGCATGAGGTGGGAAATGGAGTGCCCAAGTTGGGAAATGGCTGTAATGCAGAGTGTGTGAAGGAGAGTGATGGCAACAAACTTGGAAAAGAAGGGCTTTAAATGTCAGGTTGATGAGTTTGTAATTTATCCCCTAGGCAATAGGGAGCTACTGATAGTTTGGAAGTAGGGGAGTAGCATGGAATCTAGCTGTGCCTTAGGAAGGTTATATCGACAGATTGTGAATTTGGGATTGGAACAGGGGAGAGAATGAACCCTAATCAAGAGGGTTGTTTGTCCTTCTTTCTCGAAGACCATTTCATCAAGGAGAAGACGCCAGTTAATTGGATTTAAGTGAGGCGGGACCATGCAGTCATAGCCTTCACTTTCTGATTCAGAGCCCTTTGGTGCAGTGGCAAGTTGTAGATTAGGATGACTGGAGATGGCTCTCAATTAAAAGGGCATTAGAATAGATGAGGCAAGAGGTCATGAGAGTCTGAAAAAGAATCTGTGTGACCAGAGAGTCCCCCTGCCAGCCCAGTGCTCTCTAAGAATGTGTTGCATTAGTATGGAAAAGGAGGAGCTTGAGAGAGGAAATAAAAGGACATCAAAGGGCACTGGATCTCAAGTCAGGAAAGCCTCAGTTAAAATCTGGCCTCAGACACTTATTAGCTGTATGACCCTGGGCAAGTCACTTATTCCTGTTTACCTTAGTTTCTTTATCTGTAGAATGAGTTGGAAAAGGAAATGGGAAACCGCTCCATTATTTTTGCCCGGAAAATTCCCAATGACATCACAAAGCATCATACATGATTGAAATGATTGAACAACCAAAAAAAAAAAAAAATCAATTCTCAAGATCCTGTTGAAATAGATGCCATTATTGAAGTAGTTGAGAAAATAGCAAATGAAGTTCACTTGGTTTGGATAGTTAATCCTTCCAATCAAAATTCATACTGACTTCAAATTCTGAGCTAATTTTAAATTCTCCAATTATTGCAAATTCTGTGCTTCTGTCAAATCCTCTGTTAATTTCTTTGTAGCAGATCACATTTCTATAGCACTTTACATTTTACAAAAAGTGTTTTTCTCTCAAATTCCCTGACTAAGACAGGTACAATGGAGGGAAAAAAGAAGGGAAAAAACACATTGGTTCTGGAATCAGAATAAGCATTTACTCTGACTCTTGACATCTATGGCCTGTGTCACCTGAGAATAAGCACTTTACCTCTGTGGTCCTCAGTTGCCTTCTATGTAGAACGAGGAGGGTTGGTCTAGCTGGTCTTGCTCAGTTCTAGAGCTATAATCTAACTTTACCGAACTTCATCTTTTTTTGGCCTCAGTTTCCATGTCTGTGAAATGATGGGAGTTACATTAGGTAGCGTCCCAGGTCTCTTCCAGCTCAAGGTCTATAGCCTTTACTATGTCCATCTGACAAGTGGGGACATCAAAGAGGCTCAAAGAGGCTAACTTTCTTCACTCACAGTCTTGTTGCTAATAGGAAGCAAAGCTGGGATGAGCTCTTAGCTTAAGGCTCTTTTTCATGGAGGGAATAACAAAGTTTGGATATCGGAATTAGATATTCTAAAATTATGGGAAAAGAATGCAAAAGGGCCTGAGAGAGGAAATAAAAGGACATCAAAGAGCAGTAGATAGAGCACTAATTTTCCCAAGTAAGTAGATTGTAGAAATGTGCAAAATAAAGATAATTCATGAAAAAGGAAGGAAGGAGAGAGGGAGGGAGGGAAGGAGGGTAGGAGGGAAGGAAGGAAGGAAGGAAGGAAGGAAGGAAGGAAGGAAGGAAGGAAGGAAGGAAGGAAGGAAGGAAGGAAGGAAGGAAGGAAGGAAGGAAGGAAGGAAGGAAGGAAGGAAGGAAGGAAGGAAAAAAGAGAGAAAGAAGAAAAGTGAGAAAGAAAAATTTAGAAGCTGAGATGACATTTGCTTCTAAAGGCTGTCCATTCATCAATCCTTGTCCATCCTTCTGTTCCTCTCCCAGATCAGCAGTGTCCCTTCCCTGCCCACCTGGCACCAGATGTGCTGTCAGCCACCACTGTGTGTCCCATGTCCTCCGAGTGGCAGAACGGGAAATCTCAGGTGACATTCACCTGGAAGCGCTTCGCCCTCAACAGCTGCAGCCCCTTGATTACCTTGCCCGCCTCTGTGGCTCATCGCTGCCACCCTATCAATTGCTTGTCAATTCGGCTTAGCTCTGATTTTGACTGACTGGAAGGAGGGGAGTGGCAGTGGGCCGTAGGCGAATGGTGAAAATTAATTGCTACATAAGAAAAAATGGAAAGATAATTATTCCTGCTTTCCTGTCAGTGCTCGAGGGTAGATGACCTCATTAACTTGCAGCTTGTACACAATTCAATTACTAGGAGATGGAAAATACATTTTTAATTACCTCAGTGGCCTGCGCCCCATTCATCTCCATTTGCTGGGCTGTTTTTTCCCTTTCGTGTTCTCAAGAAGGGGCGCCATCTTCCTCCGTTGGCCATCAGAACCTGGTCCTCGGCATCGAGGCTCCTATTTGAGGTGTGCTGGGAAAAGGGTGAGATTAACCCTTTGGAGTCAGGTGGACAAAGAGGCAGCCCAGACGGCATTAATGTATTTTTAATTGGCTTCTGATGTCAGAAAATTCCCATCAGAGAGAGGGGGAGAGAAAGACAGAGACACAAAAGACAGAGATAGAAAGAGAGACAGACAGAGAGAGAGAGAGACAGAGAGAGAGAGAGAGAGAGACAGAGAGAGAGAGAGAGACAGAGAGAGAGAGAGAAACAGAGAGAGAGAGAGAGAGAGAGAGAGAGAGAGAGAGAGAGAGAGAGAGAGAGAGAGAGAGAGAGAGAGAGGAGAGAGAGAAGAGAGAGAGAGAGAGGAAATGTGGAGGAACAATTTGTATATTGTATCTAATTTGTATATTTAGATTCTGTGTTCTTTAATAAAGGAATAAAATTAAATTGGTCTTTGGAAATCAGAATAATGGGCTTGTGCCAGGAGCGTTGTGGGGCTGGAGAGAGGGTTCTTCCTGTTATTTAATTTGTTTGATTAAAAGATGACTTCATTATCTTTAGCAGATTGCTAGGTATCCATTTTTACAAGCACCTAAGGACCTTGAAGGCCCATAGATCTGGAGCGTTAAAGGAATTTAGAGTCTCTTTCATTTCACACATGAGAAAACTGAGGCCTCTGGAGGTAAAATGACTTATGATCACATGTATAGAGCTAGAGGCGGGTCACAGAGACCAGGTGGTTCAGTCTCCTTACTTTACAGAAGAATCGGATCATGGATCAATCACTCATTTGATCAACAGTGATTAAAGAATATCTATTACTGGGGCAGCTGGGTGGTGCAGTGGATAGAGTGCTGGCCCTGAAGTTAAGAGGACCTGAGTTCAAATCTGGCTTTAGACACTTAACACTTCCTAGCTGTGTGACCCTGGGCAAGTCACTTAACCCCAGTTGCCTCAGCCAAAAAAAGAATGTTTATTAATCAGATGTTGACATGCTTTTGGACACACAAAATGCTGCCAGTAGAGAGACATTCTCAAAGCCTACAAAACTTTTGTTCAAGTCCCACCTCTGGACATACTATCTGTGTGACCCTGGATAAGTCATTTAACCTATTAGTATTCTACATAGGGAAGGTGTCTACCTGAATTGATAAAAGAAGTCTTGTCACTTGTGATTTTCTTAGAGTAATGAAAGCACAGGTTTTATTCCTATCACTTATACTTGGATGTCTATTAACTAGTTAATCCATATCTATATCTTGAAGAAGTCCTGCACATAAGAGGAATTCAAAAGGAGGGGAACAATCTTGGTGACTTTGCATAGTCCCTCCGAAATCCTAATCTTCCCTGAAGCAAAAATCCTTTTTATGTCAATATTCACATTCTTGCTGACACTGTGTGGAACATTGTGAATTCTAAAGAATTAAATTTCAGGCGACCCGACGGGCCAGGGAAAGATGCACGAGGGCTAACTCTGGTTGGTTTTGTGTTCAGTCATAAGTCCATTTTGCTGATTTCCAAAGACCAATTCAATTTTATTCCTTCATTAAAGAAGGCAGAATGTAAATATACAAATTGTCACCACAGAGGTGAAGCATATTATTAACTTTCTAAATAAATGTTTGTTTGTCCCAAAAACATGGTATGTTTTTGAACCAGGTTTAATTTCTTTCCTCCCTTGGCCTGTGGACCTATGTTAATTTATGTGATTATCGGACTAGACTCACAGTATCCTAGTTTGCTGGGGCTGGAAAGGATATTAGTTCAACCTCCTTGATCCTCGTTTCCTCATCATGAAAAGGAGGGGGTTAGACCAGGTGGTCTCTGAAGCCCTTTCAAGATCTATAGTGATGATCCCCCCCAACCTTATG
The DNA here is from genome assembly GCF_048593235.1 of Sminthopsis crassicaudata. Taxonomy (NCBI): domain Eukaryota; kingdom Metazoa; phylum Chordata; class Mammalia; order Dasyuromorphia; family Dasyuridae; genus Sminthopsis; species Sminthopsis crassicaudata. The sequence goes on along the minus strand of NC_133622.1, from coordinate 221,477,138 downwards.
TCTTCAATTCTTTCCACAACAGTCTGTTTCCAGGACTCCCCTCAGTTGGATATTTCCAGGATTTAGTGATCTGTGATTTTGACAGTGTGGGCATTCCAGCCACCTGTGTATGTGTAGACAATGGCCCCGCCATAAAATTAAACAATTTCCCTTCTATATCAAAATTTAAATTTAGAGGACTCCAATAGAGGCAGGTGTTCTTTGCTCTAAACACACACATACTCTGGTCCTTCCCTCCCTCTCTGTCTCCCTCTGTCTGTCTCTCAGTGTCTGTCTCTGTCTCTCTTCTCTCTGACTCTTTGTGTGTGTGTCTCTCTGTCTCTCTGTGTCTCTGTCTCTCTGTCTCTGTCTCTGTCTCTCTCTGTCTCTCTCTCCTCTCTCTCCTCTCTGTCTCTCTGTCTCTGTCTCTGTCTCTCTGTCTCTCTGTCTCTGTCTCTCTGTGTGTGTCTCTCTCTCTCTCTCTCTCTCTGTCTCTCTCTCTGTCTCTCTTCTCTGTCTCTCTGTCTCTCTCTGTGTCTCTCTCTCTCTTCTCTCTCTCTCTCTCTCTCTCTCTCTCTCTCTCTCTCTCTGTGTGTGTCTCTCTCTCTCTGTCTCTGTCTCTCTCTCTGTATCTCTCTGTGTCTCTCTCTGTGTCTCTCTGTCTCTGTCTCTGTATGTATATATATATATATATATATATATATATATATATATATATATATATATATATATATATGAAGCCCTGACACTCCCATCTTATATCTTCTTTTGCACCCTAAACTGCACAGAAGAAATGTTTAATCTATTTCTTCTTCACTCCTCAGTCCTTTACAATCTGGCCACCATCTTGACTTCATTATTGAAACTGCTTTCTTATAGGCCACCAATGACTTTCTGATCACCACCAGCTCCACTGGCTCCTTTCATAGACCCCAATGTCCTTGACCTCTCAAAAGCACTAGTGATCATTCTCCTCCTCTCTGAAGCTCTTTCCTGATTGGCTTCCACTGCATCATCCCCTTCTACTTTCTTGTTTCCTTCTGTCTCCTTCATTGGATCTTCTTATTACAGTATCATAGATCTAAAGCTGGAGGGAATCTTAAGGATCACTTAGGTCTAAGCCACCCTTTTATAAAGAAGGAAATGGGGGTGGAAAGGATTTAAGGTCCAAAGCCACGGAAGCAAAACTAGAATTTGAACCCAAGTCTCTTCTGAGGTCAGCAGTCTTTCTAATGCACTGTGCTGCCTCCTCTCTGCCCCTCCTGATTTTCAGCTGTAGGTATTTCCTCATCTTAAGTTCTTGGCTATCTTCTCCTTATACCCAACACAGTCTCCTTTGGTTTTCTTTTTTATTTCCCGATGAGGTGAAGTAAGCAAAGGAAGGGAAAAGTAGGAAGAAGAGAAAACAAATGTTTGTTCATTTAGAAAGAAAATATTTTTTTTTCTTTTGGTCAGTTTAAGACTATTCCCATATGAATGATTCTCAAATCAAAGATTCCCAAATGTATCTCTAATCACATCCTTTGAGTATTTTCTGAGCTTTAGACCTCCATTTCTTGCTATATAGAGAATATTCTACCTTTCAACCAGCCCCAAACTGAAATCATCTTTTCCCCCAACCTGAGTCAATTGCTGACTTACTGGTTTCTAGGAATGATATCCCCATCCTCTCCTTTATCAGCCTTGAACTTCATCATCTTTTCACTTTTTTCCTCTCCAGAAAGGAACTGTCTAGTAAGCTTTCTTACTCATGCTTTTGTCTCTGCCTTGAATCTGTCATGCCCCCCTCCCATCTCATTCTGTCAATTCTACTCTTCCTTCTCAAATTTTATCCTTTATTGACACTTTGATGAATTGGGAATATTCAGTCCAGAGAAGAGAAGACTTATTGTGGATAATAGTAGCTGTCTTCAAGTAGTGTTCATTCAGAACTGAATGAGCACTACTTGAAGACAGCTACTATTTAAAATATATATATTTATATATTATATATAAATATAATACAATTTACATTATTATTAAATAAATATATCAAATATTACATTACAATAATATATTATATAAAAATTGATATAACATTTAATTATTATTTCTACATAATATAACTAATAATTATTATACATACATGTATTACATGTAATATACATTTATACATCTATGTATTATATACATATATTATAAATAAGTAGTATATGTAATATATTGTTATTTATAAGTATATATTATATATACTCATATTTGTCAATTAATTAATTACTATATATAACATAATATATCATATTATATATTATATGATTAATAATATATAGTTGTATTATAATTATTAATGATATATAATATTATATAAGTATATAATGTTATATAATGTATATTATATATGCATACATTATATGTGTTACATGCATACATTATATGTAACAAAATACATATTATAAACTATAATATGTATTTTATATGCATTTTATGTATCACATGCAATATACATGTGTATATTATGTTCATGTGTTTTATATATAAGTATTATGTATAATATATATCTATATATTATAGTCTGTTATATATATTACAAATGTATTATATTCATTACATATAATATGTGTATTAGAAAATGTTATATATGTGTATTATAATATACATGTAATATGATATCTATATTGTATATCTATGTTATATCTAAATATTGTATTGATATAATGCTTATATGTTATATATAAGTATAATAATGACATATTTCTACATGTATTTCATATTTAAGTATCATACATAGGTATTATATAAAATGTAATATGTATTTATATATTATATAATTTTATCCATGCTTTACATATAAGTATGATATACATGCATTATATGTAAGTATATGTGTTACATATAAGTATATATATATTTATATGTAACACATGTATATCATACTTATATATAATGCATATATACTATTTATATATAATATACATTACCTTACATTCTAATGGATACAGGCAAATATGTTTTTGTTTCTCTCCCCATTAGATTGGAAGCTTTTTCATTTTTTGTTTTTCCATCAGCAGCACCTAAGACAATCTCTGGCATGTGGTCGGGATATGGATTAGACTTGTGATTTCATTAACACAGAGAACCCCCTACTACTGCAGGCTGACACTTTCTCTGTAAAATCGTCCTCCAGAGTTGCCTAAAGCACGGGAGACCAGGTGACCCAGTCCATGTCAGAGACAGATCTTGAAGGTCAGTCTTTGGTTTTCCACCCATTAATCCACGGTACAGCCTGACATATTCTTTTGTTTCTTGTTCAGTTGTTTCAGCTGTACCCAACTCTTTATGAGCTCATTTGGAGTTTTCTTGACAAAGATACTGGAGTGTTTGCCACTTCTTTCTCCTGCTCATTTTACAGATGAGGAAACTGAGGCAAATAGGGTGAAGTGACTTGCCCAGGGTTATAAGGGAGGTTGGATTTGAATTCAGAAAGATGAGGCTTCCTATCTCCAGACCCAGGGCTCTATCCACTGTTCCACCTAATGGCCCCTTATCTTAGTAGGCGCATAATAATGTCTTTGACTGATTGACAGATGAACTTTTTTTTTTCTTCAAGTACACGTCATACTTACAGAACAGAAGCCTCCTCAAGGGCAGAGACTACTTCACCTTGTTTTTGTATCCCCAGCAACTAGCAAGTTACATGATATATATATATATATATATATATATATATAGTAGGTGCTTAATAAACCCTGATTGACTGATGAGTGATTGCTTATTGGCTATATCATAGAGGACATTCTATTTTTTAATAGATTATACTAAACCACAGAATGGAAGGTCCTTGAGAACAGAGATTATTTCATTCTTATCTTTTTTATAGCAGCACAGTGCATGGCACAGGGATGCAAAGTGCCTAATAAATGTTTGTTGATTGATTTATTGAGTGATCTGAAATTCTGAGATTTTGTAAATCTCACCCTAGACTTTTACTAGCGATCTGATCCTGAGCAAGTCTAAACTCTGGGATCCTCAGTCTTCTTATTTATAAAATGGGGCTAATGGTACTTGCTTCATCAGCCTCCTGGAGCTGCCAAACAAAGCCCCTTGCAAACCCTGATGGATCATAGAAATATGAAGAGGAGTTTTTGTCTCTGTGGTCGTTAACCATCTGTAAAATGTGACTGAGTGATCTCCATGGTCCTTTCTAGTTTAAATCTCTTGGTAACTCCACACCCACAGGCTCACTAAGAAGTCAGCAGTTCTCTTCTGTGGAAGAAGAGAGGAGCCATTCTGAACTGTCTCCATCCTCACTACCACAAGGTGGGATATTGAGGAGGATCTTGTTCGGTAAAGATTGGGGGAGGGAATTTTCGGGAAGGGGAGTGGGGATATCAAAAGAGGAAACAAAAAGCCTCAGGCCCAAGTCCAAGGCTGCCTGACGGTGTTGCCAGGAGGCCAGGTGCTGCTTCTGGAAACCTCTCTCTCCACTTGGCATTTCGGTTGGCGATGACAGCCTGTTTCCTGTGCTGAGCTGGGAGGGCCTCTGCCTCCCCACTGGCAGGGGCTGAGGTGAAGAGCAAAGAGGGGATCTCTCCGATCATTTGATCAAGAGTGAGAAATCAGGAGGCCCAGCGGGGCAGCATGTCTGGACTCCACAGGGCCACTGGAAGGGCTGGGGGATGAAGGCAGCTCTCGCCTCTGTTCTCACCAGCCAGCGCCTCTTTTTCAGCATTCTCCCCAACAAAGAGAGGGTTGAGGTGACAGAGGCTGTGTCCTGTGAGACTTCGGCCTTTCTTCGAATGCCAGAAAAGAAAAATGGCGGGGGGGCTATGGGGAAATCTTCACTGCTCTCCTTTGGCCAAACTCCAGTCAAGATTTCCTCCCAGTGGTCCCTGTGGTTCTGTGGGCTACCTTTAAAACTGACTTTGGGATTCATTATTTTTTTCAAATGAGAGCAATGGAACCTCTGCTATTATTGTTGTTGAGGGGGAAGAGTTGAGGTAAAAAATAATGGAAAAGAAATTTGAACCCTCCTTCCCTCTTCTTACCTTACTCTCAGATAAAGAGTTTTTGTGAAATGTATTTTCTTTTCTGTCCCTATGTTTTGCTCCCTCTGATATCTCATCCTGGCATCAAGATGACCTTGGATTATCCAAGGCCAGGTCGGTGGCCATTGTGCTGAGCCAGAAAGGCTAGAAACTGATTGTGCAAGGCCCAGCTTCACTAAGAGTCAAGGCCGATCAGTAGAGAGGGTACTGGCTCTGGGGTCAAGTACCTCCGTGATCTTGGGCAGGGTATCCACTTCCCTAGGTCTCAGTTTCCTCATCTGCAAAATGAAGCATCTGAACTCTGCCTCTGAAACCATTTTTGTCTCTCAAACTAGGATCCTAAGTTAGGATATTATCACTTTCAGAGCTGGTTCAAGAATTCTCATCACCAGATTGGCTGCCAATGCATGGAGCCCTGGCTCTGGAACCAGGGGATTCTGCCACCTTCTCCAGGTACCCCTTTGGGAAAATTCATTGACCCCTATAAAATGAACGGCTTGAACTAGAAGTCTGCTGAACCCATTTTAGTTCTGAATCAATAATTCCATAAATGAGATGATGGGGTTTTTTTTTTTGTTAGGTTTTGTTGTTGTTTTGCTATATGCAACTATCTCTTAAAGGCATGGATGGTTTACAGTTTGCCTCGGTAGAGAGGATATCTTTGCCAATGGAATCATGGCTCTTTGGAAGGAGGCTGCATCCATGTAAACAATCTCCTGTTTAATCACATCTGTGGGGGACCGAATAGTCCAAGCTCAGCCTCCAGCCAAGCATATATTTTGCAAATTCCAGGCTGAAGCTGACTGACTTCAGGGTCTGATGCACAAGCTTATAGGATCACCAGATCATAGATTCGAAGATGGGAAGAGACCGGGATTCATCGGGACCAATCTACTCATTTTACAGGTGAGGAGTTGAGGTCCAGAAAAGGGAAGAGATTTCTTCTAAATCCCACAGCTGGGTGTTTGTGACAGAGCCAGCCAGTCCTCTGATTCCAGTCCTATCCAATTTGGCAAATATTGTGTTTTTTAAAAAAAGTTTTCATTTTTGTTGACTACTTCTGTTTTTACATATCCTTCATTTCTAAATATGTCTCTCCCCACCTTCCTTACTGGAAGAGTAAATTCTTCCAAATAACAAAAAATAAGAAAGAGAAAAAAAGAAAAAGAATGGAGTAGGAAGAGAGAAGAAAAGGAAGGAAGGAAGGAAGGAAGGAAGGAAGGAAGGAAGGAAGGAAGGAAGGAAGGAAGGAAGGAAGGAAGGAAGGAAGGAAGGAAGGAAGGAAGGAAGGAAGAGAAAGAAAGAGGGAAAGGAAGGAAGAGATGAAGGAAGAAAGAAGGAAAGAAAGGAAAGAAGAAAAAATAAAAATAAAAATAAAAGAAGGAAATAAGGAAGAAAGAAAAAGAAAGAACCTACATATCAACTGAATCTGACAATATATATAATTTCCCTCATCCATATTCCCTCACCTCTCCAGTGAAGAGAGGGAAATACAATCTAACTAATGATCATAGATTTAGAGTTGGAAAAGATACTGGAGGCGATTAAGTCTATTAAGCCCCTACTTTATGGAAGAGGAAATTGAGGCATAAGAAGGTTACATTACTCGACTGTAATCAAATTACTAGTAAGTTTCTGAGGTGGCGTTTGAACCTGTCTGTGACATTCAGTGTTCCATCCACTACTCTCTGCTACAGAAAGACTTTTGGAGCTCTGGCTTATTCATTATAATTAAGTAGATTTCAGTTTGAGGATTTTTTTATTATTACTTTTTAATTTACATTTTCAATAACTATCTACCCAATACCTCAAGTTGAATGTAAGCACCTTAAGCTATGAGAGCATCTCAGTTTTGTATTTGTAACCCCAGCACCCAGAACATAGAAGCTACTTAGCAAATGTTTTTGGTGGATCAGTTGATACTATGGGTTAAGCTAGGAGTTGGAGGCAAAAATAGAAACATAAGAGTGTAGCTGTCTTAAGGGATATTACCTTCTTCTTCTATTACTTACTTTAAAAGGAAGTTATGCTCCTAATGGGGGTAGGAGTGAATCAGGAAAGCACCTGAGCTGGGCTTTGAAGGAAGCCAGGTTCCCATTCTCCTTGCTCAGCTCTGACTGGGAATGGAGAAGGGCCAGTATGGGTTTGAGAGTCCCCGGGAGACTCGTTCTGTATCTTCCATCTAGTATTGTTCAAAGGCCCACATGAGATCATGGCAAATGACTGGTTCGAATTAGAGATCTGAATGAGTAAATACGTTCCCAAAAGGGTCGTGTGAGTCAATATTTGCCTTTTGGAGGAAACAGTGTGTCTGAACAAGTAAAATAATGAACAGATTGAGCAGGGGAAAGAAGCCATAGACTCTGGGATGGTGTTCTTGCTTGTAATTTGAATTCGACATGATTTCATTTTCAAAGCATAAAGGCATGATTAGGAAAGGAAAAAGTACAAAAGACAAAAACAGGTCTCCCTTGACCCTTTAAGCAATAATTATGGTCCCAGTGTTAAATGTCTTGTAAGGGAAGTAAGCCATTTCTTTGTAATGCTTGAAAGCCTAGCTCTTTGTCTGAGGTTCAGGTATAAAGGGAGAATGTAAGAGAACAGAAGAAAGGCTGAGGCTTTCACCGTCTCTTGTCACTCTGGGTTCTGAGTCCTTAGAACTTTACAGTAATACTCCCAGGGGCAGTCACATAGCACCTCTTTGATTACTTCAGTTTATTCCATCTTGCTGGATTTGACCCTGGAGAGTATGATAGAATCAGGAATGTGGGAAGAATGTTGCAGATTTCAATTCCCCTAAAAAAGAAAACAAATTCGAATTTGTAAAACAAAAATAAAAATTGGTATTGGCTTCCTGGGATAGAGTGGGCTCTTTTCATTGGAGGTCTCCAAGTGGAGGCTGGGAGACCACTAGTTGGGGATGCTGGAGAGGGGACTCTCAGTCAAGCATGGATTGGGCAAAATTCCCTCCCAAGGTTCTTCCCACTGTGATTTTGTGAACTCTTTTTCAGATTCCCAAAGAAACCCTGGTTCAGGCTGGGGCTGGGATTTATGTTTTCTTTATAAAATGATCGAGTTGGCCTGATTGGCTTGTATAATCCTTCCAGTCCCAGATCAGTGATTTCATGTCTTAATTAATCAACAAGTACCTGTTAAATGTTGGCCATATAAAGACAAATACAAAAGTGTTTGCCCTCAAAGAGCTTATATTCTTATAGGAGAGACAATATGCACATTTACAGAGAGTGACAAAATACTTGCATTTTGAGGCAGAATAGGTAGGCTGATAAAGGAAAGGAGAGATCAAGAGACATCCAGAAGAGGAAAAAGGATTGATTGGGAGGAGGGAAGTTTTAAATCTGGCTCTTCCTGAAGTGTCTCTTCCTGTCTCTCCAGCTGTCCAGGATCAAGTATAAGCTCATCTGATTACATTTAAAACCTTTGACCACCTGGGCTCCTTCCTGCCTTTCTGATCTATGTCAGAATTTGAACTCATCAAATAGAGTTCTATCCACTGCACCACGAAGCTGCCTTAATAGGAAAGCCTGGATAGATTGAGAGTTCTAATCTGTATGGATTGAGAGAATAAACAGGTGAAATCACAGATCCACTGAAGTGATTGAATATATTTTATATATTGTTATTCCCATCCCCTCCCACAATAGCTTCTTGAAGGCAGACTCTGTCTTGTTATTGCTTTTGTCTACTAGTATCTGCTATAAAGAATACAGCTAGGTAGCACAGAATAGAGAGCTATATCTGGACTCAAATTCAATTTATGCACTAAGTTATTTAACCTTTATTTGCCTCAGTTTCCTTATCTGTAAAATAGGATGGTAATAACACTTACCTTCCAGGATTTTGCGATGATGAAATGAGATATTACATGTAAGCTTTGTAAATCTTAAAGAGCTATGTAAATGCTAGTGATTTATTGATGCTTTCCCTAGTCTTCCATTTTCAATTCCAAGTCACCATGAGGAGGGAGAATATTCTAGGCAACAGGAACAATCTTGCAAAGGTACAGAGATTGTAACTGGATCTACTAAACATGGGTCTATTTGACTACAACACAGAATATATTGAGGAATAATGTGTCATGAGGCTGGAAGGGATGACTTCATCAGCATGAATGTACCCATTTTCCTATATCCTCTTCAATATTTATCATTTTCTTTTTCTATTAGTTAATTTGATAGGTATAATATGATGTCATTTTAATTTTCATTTTTCTAATCATGATTTAGAGTATTTTAAAAATATTATTACAAATAACTTTGATTTCTTCACTTGAAAATTTTATGATCAGTTGGGGAATTACTTGTATTCTTACATATTTGACTCAATTCCCTATATTTTTGAGAAATAAAGCTTTTATCAGAGGAACGTGATATAAAAAGTCCCCAGTTTTTTTTCTTTCCTTCTAATATTGGCTGCATTGGTTTTATTTATGTAAACTCTATTATAATGTAATCAAAATTGTCCATTTTATATTCCTTATTGCTTTTTATCATATTTCATCATATATTCTTTCCTTATCCATAGATCTGACAGGTAAACTATTCCATGCTCTCCTAATGTGCTTACAGTTTCAAAACCCTTTATGTCTAAATCATGGTATTCAGTGTGAGATGATGGTATGTACCTACTTTCAAACTGCTTTCTAGTTTTCCCAGCAGTTTTTGTCAAATAATAAATTCCTGTCCCAAAAGCTTGGATCTTTTTTATTATTGAAAACAAAGTCACTTTATTATAAAAATTTTTGACAGTATAGTATATATGCATATGCACGAGTAATTTTTTTTATAACATTATCCCTTATAATCATTTTTCCAAATTATCCCCTCTACTCCCTCTCCTACATGACAGGCAATCCCATACATTTTACATGTGTTACAGTATAACCTAGATACAATATATGTGTGTAAATCCAATTTTCTTGTTGCACGTTAAGTATTAGATTCCGAAGGTATAAGTAACCTGGGTAGATAGACAGTAGTGCTAACAATTTACATTCACTTCCCAGTGTTCCTTCTCTGGGTGTAGTTATTTCTGTCCATCATTGATCAACTGGAAGTGAGTTGGATCTTCTTTATGTTGAAGATATCCACTTCCATCAGAATACATCTTCATACAGCATTGAAGTGTACAGCGATCTTCTGGTTCTACTCATTTCACTCAGCATCAGTTGATGCAAGTCTCTCCAAGCCTCTCTGTATTCCTCCTGCTGGTCATTTCTTACAGAGCAATAATATTCCATAACCTTCATATACCATAATTAACCCAACCATTCTCCAATTGATGGACATCCATTCATCTTCCAGTTTCTAGCCACTACGAAAAGAGCTGCCACAAACATTTTGGCACATACAGGTCCCTTTCCCCTCTTTTGTATTTCTTTGGGATATAAGCCCAGTAGTAGCACTGCTGGATCAAAGGGTATGCACAGTTTGATAATTTTTGGGCATAGTTCCAGATTGCTCTCCAGAATGACCAGATTCTTTCACAACTCCACCAACAATGCATCAGTGTCCCAGTTTTCCCACATCACCTCCAACATTCATCATTATTTGTTCCTGTCATCTTAGCCAATCTGACAGGTGTGTCGTGGTATCTCAGAGTTGTCTTAATTTGCATTTCTCTGATCAGTAGTGATTTGGAACACTCTTTCATATGAGTGGATATAATTTCAATTTCATCATCTGAGAATTGTCTGTTCATATCCTTTGACCGTTTATCAATTGGAGAATGGTTTGATTTCTTATAAATTAGGGTCAGGTCTCTATATATTTTGGAAATGAGACCTTTATCAGAACCTTTAACTGTAAAAATATTTTCCCAATTTGTTACTTCCCTTCTAATCTTGTTTGCATTAGTATTGTTTGTACAGAAACTTTTTAGTTTGATGTAATCAAAATCTTCTATTTTGTGATCAATAATGATCTCTAGTTCTCCTCTGGTCATAAATTCCTTCCTCCTCTACAGGTCTGAGAGGTAGACTATCCTCTGCTCCTCTAATCTATTAGATCTTTTGGTTTATCAAATACTAAATTACTATAATCAATTACTATATGTTGTGTATGCAGTCTATTCCTCTGATCTACTGTTTCTTTTTTTTTAATTTTTAAAATTTTTTTTATTTTTTGCTTTCCTGTAGAATTCCAATCTTTTTAAAGGGCTGCCACAAACATTTTTGCACATACAGATCCCTTTTCCCTCTTTTATGTTTTCTTTGGGATATAAGCCCAGTAGAAACACTGCTGGATCAAAGTATGTGCACAGTTTCATAGCCCTTTGGACATAGTTCCAAATTGCTCTCCAGAATGGTTGGATCCGTTCACAACTCCACCAACAATGCATCAATGTCTCAGTTTTCCCACATCCCCTTCAACATTCATCATGATCTTTTCCTGTCACCTTAGCCAATCTGAGAGGTGTGTAGTGGTTACTCAAACTTGTCTTAATTTGCATTTCGCTGATCAATAGTACCACTCTGTTTCTTAGCCAATACTAGGTTGCTTTGATGATTACCACTTTGTAATACAGTTTGAGATCTAGTATAGCTAGGCCATTCTTCACATTTTTGAGAACCTATCTTTTAAGAGCTTGTATTTTTTTTAAATTACTATACATCTTTGAACCTGGAGACACCAAAATCAATGAAGAATCAAAGTTGAGCAGTTGGAAGGCCCATATGAATCCAAGTCAGCTGCTCTCCATTACCACTGATGACTTGTGGAGATGGTAGTGGGGAGCCATAAAGGGCATGAATGGGGAAATGGAGATAGACCAATCATGTAGGGAAAGTAAGGGACAAAAATGGATATCCCAATGATCTATTAGACAAAGACTTGTGGCATATTGGGAAGAGTCTCCTTGGAAGATTTATGAGAGGGAATGGCCAAGAAATGGCATAGGAGGTACACTTGGACTATGATCTGCACCAAGGAAGCCCATATTGATGAGATTATGGATCTGTTAAAACATTTCAATAGAAATATGAAGTTTAAAAAAAAGAAATACTAAGTAAATTGTGCTCGACAGAATAAATAAAATTATGAAATCTGAAGGAAGTGAAGTGTTTGGCCTAGAGAAGATGCAGGGCATAATAGTTTATTTCAAGTAACTGAGAATGGTCCCATGGAATAAGGATTAGATTTGCTTTGCTGGCCCCAGAGGGCAGGACCAGAAGTCCTGGATGGAAAGGCAGCAGGGTATAGTGTATAAAGTGCTAGGACTGAAAGAAGGAGGATCTGGATTCAAATCCTGATCCAATATTGCAGTCCTGTGTAACCCTGAACAAGTCACTTAATATCTTTATGTCTTCATCTGCAAAATAAAAAGATTCAACTCAATGCTTTTTAAACATTCTTTCCACTATGCCCAGAATGCTGTTAAACTGTGCATACCGTTTGATCCAGCAGTATTTCTACTGGATCCATATCCCAAAGAGAGCATAAAAGAGGGAAAATTAAAAGTGCAAAAATGTTTGTAGCTGCTCTTTTTGTGGTAACAAGGAACTGGAAATTGAGTAGATGTCCATCAGTTAGGGAATGGCTAAATAAGTTATGGTATATGAATGGAATGGAATATTATTGCCCTATAAGAAAGAGCAAGTATGTTAATTTCAGAAAAGCCTAGAAAGACTTAAGTGAACCGATGCTTAGTGAAGGAGAACATTATACAGTAACAACAAGATTATGTGACTGCCAACTATGATAGACTTAGCTCTTCTCAGCAATACAGTAATCCAAGACAATTTCAATAGACTTGGGATGGAAAGCATCATCCACATTCAGAGAGCCATGGGCATTAAATACAGATTGAAACATAGCATTTTCACCTTTGTTTGTTTGCTTTTTCTTATGGTTTTCTCCTTTTGTTTATATTTTTATTTAACAGCATAACTAATATGGAAATATGTTTAAAGTTATTGTACATGTATAAGTTATATCACAGATTGCTTGCTGTCTTGAGAATAGGGGAGATAAAGAAGAGGGAGAAATAAATTGGAACTCAAAGTTTTATAAAAATGAATGTTGAAAACTATCTGTGTAATTGGAAAAACAAAATATTTAAGAAAAAATTTAAAGTAAAATTCTTTCCAAATGCAAAGAAGGGCATTTAGGTTTGATATCATGAAAGACTTCCTAATAATCAAGGCATTCAAAAGTGGAATAGGTTGCCTTTTGAAGTATTAGATTTCCCTTCATTGGAGATTTATTTCAAGCACAGCTTCTCAGATCCGTTATAATGGGAATTCCTTCCAGGTCTGGTCACTGAGGTCCCTTCCAACTATGTAATTTTGGGATTCTGTGTCACCCATGATTTTGGGGCTTTGAGAATTTGGTTTTGATGATGGATTTCAGAAGACACAGTTATTATCTAAGACTTATTCCGTAGGTGTAGTAAAAGTATCATTTCCTTCATTTTGCAAAGGAAGAAATTGAGGATGAGAGGTTATTATCTACCCATGATCTCACAGATGGTAAAGAAATATCAGAATTGAAATAAGAACTTGTCTCCACGTTTCAAATTCAGTGTTTTCCCACTATATCTATGCCCTGCCTTAAATTGGAATCTGAGAATTGAGCATGATGGACTGGAGAGAAAAGTAAGGAAGAGGTCTGTTGTGGCAGGGACCCTAAGCAAAGTCTGAGAGTTGGAAGAGTAGGTGGATGAGCTTGGAGTGGAGAGTAGAGTATAAGATAAGAGAAGAGATAATTTGTAGTATTTCAAATATACTGCCTTGGTGGGGCTAAATATGGAAAATCTTGAATGGAAGGCTGAAATACTAGATACAGGGGCATTATTGGACATTTGTGAGCAGGCAGGAGTGTAGAAAGCAGTACTTAAGCAACATCAATCTGATAACAGTTCAGCAGTAAGTAGCAGATAAGTCATTTTTAGTTTTCATCCATCATTCTCTTTTGTGCTTCAATAGAATTCCCAAGCAGCAACACTCATGTGTCTGCAATTTTTTTGATGAAAGTTTATCCTTACTGGGCAGTGAAAAGAGCTATCTTGGACATGAGTAGACTGCAGCACATTACCAGAGGTGATGTAGGTGAGAGAAGAGTCATGGAAGACCTCACTATCGTTAGAAAGTGACCAGATTTAGTCCACTTAGGTAGAAAGAAAAATGGGCAACATATAGACAAACATACATACAGGTGTGTATAGATACATATAAGTACACACACATACAGATACATAGATGTGTATACACATATAGATGCATGTACACAAATATGCATACAGAAACTCTAGGGGCTCCCTATTTACTCTCTTTAGACTCAAAGATAACTCCTTTATTTAGCTTTTCTAAATCCATACCAATCTAATCCCAATCTCTCTTCCTAGTTTTGTTCAACATTACTATCCTTCTAGTTGTTCAGTCTTTTTAGTTGAGTCCAATTCTTTGTAACCCCATTTGGATTTTTCTTGCCAAAGATACTGTAGTGATTTGCTATTTCCTTGTCCAGCTCATTTTACAGATGAGGAAACTGAGGCAAACAGAAGAAGTCACTTGTCCAAGGCCACCCAATTAGTAAATGTCTGATGTTAGGTCTTCCTAACTCCAGGTCTGACACTCTAACCACAGCTCTACCTACCTGTTCTATATATCCAGTCAACGTTGCCATCTTCTTGTTCCTCTTAGATGACATACATGGCATATGAGCTCTCACATCTGTTTTTTTGAACTGCCTGGTCCCCATGTCTTACATTTAAGATGGAAGAGAATGAAAGGAATAAGCATTCATTAAGTGCCTACTTTGTACACCATGTTAGGCACTTAATTCCAGTGTCTTCCCTCCGTTAATTATTTCCTATTTAACCTTAAATAATTTGCTTTGATACTTAAGACAAGAAGATGCACCAGTATCATATACATGAAACAAACAAACAAAAACCCCAAAAGATAGTACAACTGGGGTGTGAGTGTAGGAAAGGAATAAGCATTTATTAAGCACCTACTTGTTCTAGGTACTGTGCTAATACTCTTTCATTTGATCCTCACAACAAACTGTGTTAGGTAAGTGCTTTTATGACCCCTATTTAACAGTTGAAAAAACAGTGGCTAAGCAATTTGCCCACAGTCATACAGGAAGTAAAATATCTAAGGAAGGATTTAAACTAGGGTTTTCCTGATCTCAGCCTTAGTGTTCTGTCCCTTGTATCACTTGGGTAGAAGATTGGAAGCACTCCAAGAAGAATTCACAGAGAAAGAGTGAGTTTAGGGGGAAGGAGGGATTTTTAATCTTGTTGGGGAGACCAAACTTCCAAGATCCCAGTTTTGGGATCTGGGAAGGATATGAGAAGTTACTGTATCTATTTTTATTTACAGATGAGGAAACTGAGTCCCAGAGATAGTGTGTGGCTTGTCCAAGGTCACTCAGACAGCTGAGATCACACCCACAAAATCTCAAAATCACCTTCCTTTGCAGTATATCATTTTCACACTCAAGAATATCTAGGTGCAGTCCATGACAACATATGCCAAAGTGGGTGGTTCTCTCCAAGAGAGCATTCTGGGGTGAAGGTGACCCTGAGTTCTCAAAGATCAGGACAGTAGATGGCAAGTTTGATTGAACATGTTCTGCCATGTTCTTTACAACAAAGTTGGAAAACCTTCTAGGGAAAAACCCAGTTACAGAAGGTGTGTGTCCATTTCCAGGAGCTAGCTTAGCTAAGTAAGAGATGGGGGACAGGACCTATGATTTCTTTTTTATTTTTATTTTTATTTTTTATTATAGCTTTTAATATACAAGATATATGCATGGGTAATTTTTCAGCATTGACCCTTGCAAAATCTTCTGTTCCAACTTTTCCCCTCCTTCCTCCATGGCTTCCCCTAGATGTCAGGTAGTCCCATATATGTTAAAGTATATGTTAAATACAATATATGTATACATATCCATACAGTTATTTTGCTGCACAAGAAAAATCAGATTTTGGAATAAGGTAAAATTAACCTGAGAAGGAAATCAAAAATGCAAGTAGACAGAGGGATTGGAAGTGTTAGGTTTGGTTCACACTCATTTCCCAGAGTTTTTTTCTCTGGGTGTAGCTGGTTCTCTTCATTATTGAACAAATGGTACTGATTTGATTCATCTCATTGTTGAAGAGGGCCACATCCATTAGAATTGATCATCAGATAGTATTGTTGTTGAAGTATATAATGATCTCCTGAGGACTTATGATTTCAATGGGAGGAGCCCCCTAGTAAAGAAACCTTACTATGTTCTATGAAACTTATAGTCTTAGGAATTTCTGTTATTGAGACGTTAAGAAACTCTTCCAGAATCACGCTGCAAGTATGCAACCAAAAAGTCTCCCTGACTCTTGTGTACAGGTTTATTTCTATAAATTTCTATATATTTCTATAACACTGGTCACCAAGTGGTGATTTTTTTTAAAATATAAAATAACATGATGTAATATAACCTAGCATAATATAATAAAAATGTCATTCTCGACTCTCCCTGCCTCCAAATCAAACTTTTCCTTGTAACAAAGAAAAACAATGAAGCAAAAACAACCAGAGCAGAGACTCATGTGACAATAAGAAAATATTTTTGCCCTGGTAACCCCCAATTCCATAGCTTAGAAGAGGGAATCATTTTCATTATGTTTCCTCTAAAGCAAGGCTATTTGTTTCAATTACTCAGGACTTGGTTTCCTTTTCAATTACATTGTTGTATCTATTGTTCTGATACTGCTTCTTTCACTCTGTATCCATTCAGCAAAATCTTTCCATGTTTCTCTGAATTCCATCCATTTGCCATTTCTTCTTGCACAGGTATATTCCATATTCTATTCCATTCACTTACTACAGTTTGTTCAACTGGTTCCCAAACTGATGGGGACCAATTTTATTTTTGGTTCTTTGCTACCAAAGTGCTACTATAGGGTATTTTTTCCTTCTTTAATTTAAACTATGTTCTATTTGTTATTTATTCCCAGAGAGGGAATTCCCTCTTATCAACTAACTCGCAATTATAATTTTAGAGAGTTGCTCAGGGACTTGAGAAGTTAAGTAACTGACTGGTCTAGGGTTACATAGCCAGTATGTGGCAGGATTTGAATTCACATCTTACTAACTCCCAATATTCTCTCCTCAGACCACAGTTTCCCTGGGTACCATGTGAATCATAATTAGAGCCATGGGATTTTAGAGCAGGAAGGGAATTCTGGGATCAACTCTTTAAGAGCTCTTTTCAATAGATAGTATTCTATTGATTACCAGTTTACTGGTCCCTAATTTTCTTGCCTCTAAAGACCAAGTTTTACTTGGTTTATTTTTTCCATGAAGTTAAGCAATTGAGCATCTAACTTTGGGCAAGTCTCATGTGACTTTTAGTATTGGTCCCCACTATGTACTTTCTATTAGAACTAAACTGGTTAACATATTCTCATCTTCTACCTCCAAGCCAATCATGGACTCCCTCCTCATCTCAACCTGTCAGAATCCCTATCTTCTTCCAGAACTCAGCTCGGGAGCTATCTTGATTGCTCAAAACCTACCTCTAGCCTGCTCTACCAGTCATATTACACATTACTTCCTCTGTGCACTCTACAATCCATCTAAAATGGCCTTCTTGTGGTTCTCTCAGGTGGATGGAGCTCAGATGAGCTGGAGAAGGAAGTGGCCAAGCACTCCAGTATCTCTGCCAAGAAAACCCCAAATAGGGTCAGATATTTCATCTCTAATGTCCATGCCTTTGCATAAGCTGTATCCCATGCCTGGAAGCCACTCCATCTTTACCTCCACTTCTTAGAATCTCAGTTTTCTTCAAAGAGTAGCTCAAGTTTCAGCATCCATACGAAACCTATCCTGAGCGCCGTAACTGTTAGGGCTGCTGTCTTCCCTAAAACATTCTTGAATTTATTGAATATACTTTTTATGTACTTAAATATGGGCATGTTATCTCCTTTAACTGGGTAGAAATTACAGAGACTATTTCATCTACCTTTATATATCCTCATTGCCCAGCACAATGCCTGGCATATAATAGGTTTATTAATTGTTATATTTTGTATTTTTTTATCTACATCCTCATGAATACCCTCATAGATTGTAAATACCTTAAAGATAGTAATCTCTAAAAAAATATTGTATTCCTATCACCTATCACAGTATCTTCTACCTCATAAATACTTAATACCTGTTTGTTGTAATCAATTCAAGTACCTTCTCCCTTCTGGAAGTCATTTTACTTCCTGACAAAATAGGAAATGAATTTAGAGCTGGAAGGACCTTCAGAGATCATCCTGCTTAATTCCTTCATTTTTACGGATTAAGAAACTGAGTCCTGGAGAGGATCGGTGTATTTGCCCAAAGTTGCGGAGGCAGCAGGAGGCAAATTCTTTGATTCCCATTGCCTGATGAAGCCATCCAGACAAATTCATCTCCAAGGCCCTTCCCAGCTCCAAGGCCGTGTCTCCCCCATGGCAAGTGTCCCCCCCTCCCCAGCACTCATCCCCTTGGCCCGGCTTCAAGGCTGGTGCCGGCCTGGGCCGGCCCCGGTTTTTAGCAGCTGGGAGGCCCTAGCCTGGCTCTGAGTGCGGGCCACTTTGTTCCTGGGCTTTTTCGGGCTTGAGATGTTTTCTATCTTTTCCATATTTCAAAGCTTTGTGGTAAATAATCAATTCAAACCAGCCCAGAGTCTCTCTTTCTGTAATTCTAAAAACCCATTAAATTATATTGTTGGGAGAAAACAATAGCCGTGCTAATCATGCACTGTGCATGTGTACCTTAATTTCCCCCGGGGCCTGAATATGAATTTTTACTAACATGTTAATTTTGTGTGTTAATCAGTAGCTGTAGGCCCAATGAATGGATTGACTATGTAAAACTGTTTGATATTGAAACAACTCCTTTTGACCCCCCTCAAATTGGCTTCATTCCCCTAAAGACGGTTAAAGTTAATTAAGCACTCAATAGGTTTATGGTGTTTAAATTAAAATATATTACTCCTCATTGTGTAGTCATCAAGTGAGAAAGACATCCTCCTCCTGGCTGCTAGGCTGGCTAATGGGCTTATCAAAATTCATGATGTAATAAGAAGGATTTGTTGAGGGCGACAAGTGCGTAAGGGATGCTGGCTGTCAAGCGAGGGGAGGTACTGACCACCTTCATCCACTGGAGGGCGAGAGGTAGTCATGAATGGCTTGCAAAAGCAAAGGATTTGGTCATTCTAAGAAAGCCTGGATGTTTTTCAAGAAAGCTTTGGGGTTTCATTAAAGACAGAGCTCTCTCTTAAAGTGTTCTTTTTACTGCTCCTTTCTCTCCCCTATGAATTTTCAGCTCTTTGTCAACAGAGCTGAGCATCTACATTGCTCTCTTGTCTCACACTTGTTCATGGCTTTTTTTTTTTTTTTTTTTTTTTTTTTTTTTTGGAGGGGAGGGCAAAGATATTCAAGTGGTTTTCCATTTTGTCCTCCAGTGTGGATCCATTTTACAGATGATGAACTGAGGCAAATAAGTGCCTTGTCCAGGATCACATGGCTAATAAGTGCAGGAAGTCAGATTTGAAGCTAGTACTCTCTATCCACTGTACTACCTGGCTACCCCACAGCTAGGAATTCCTTATACCAATGAAATCCCAGGGATAGTTCCTATTTGGTGATCTCAGAAGGAGAATAATTGTCCTCAAAGTTGAATGAATATTTATGGTTATTAAATTTTTATGACCTAAAATAATTGGATCTGGTCAAAGCATCTCTTCCAAATCCAGTATTCATGGTATCAGAAACTCTGATCAATTTTACCAAATGATTTCACATTCATCGTGTCTGCAGGGCATAGACACATTTAAATGGTGGTCGTAATGGCATGTGGGAATGTCTTATTCAGGGCTTTTAACCTAGGACAACATTTGAATCTTAAACTAAAATTTTATGCTCTATCTAGCAGAACACAGTCTATTGTGGCTCCATGATAAATCACCATTTATTGGGGGGGGTCATGGCAAAGATACTGGAGGGGTTTGCCATGTCGTTCAGCAGCTCATTTTATAGATGAGGAAACTGAGGCAAACACGGTAAAGTGACTTGCTCAGGGTCACTGGTAAGCGACTGAGACCAGATCTGAATTCAGGAAGATGAATCTTTCTTCCTGACTCCATTGTCACCTAGCTGCTGGGGTAAATGTGTCCTCCTTCACAGGAAAATGATTTGCCAAAGCAAAAGAAGTCACTGGAAATGTATTTCTCTGATCAGACTCATCGATCGGCCTCTGCCTATGAAATTGGCAGATCGCCTGTTTAAAAATGCATTTCTCTCACTCAGAAGCCAATGGATGGTCATTAAACCCCAGCCCTAAAATTCCATTTGTTATTCTCTATTCAGTTCTAGTCTTAGCAGCTAGCCCACATGAAGACATGTTCATAAGTTAAGAGAAAATTGGGATCTCATTACCAAATCCCTCTTTCACTTCGAGCTCTTCTGGCTATAGGTCATGTTCTACTCTATTTTCCCTGAGAGGATAATTGACCTGAACCAAGTCTGTCAATGTAAATAATCGTACCCCATAAACTACTTGATTAATATCAGCTGGCAATAGATCCACTCTTTCTCTTATAGGGGAACTAATGGTTCAACACTCAAGAAGATTTGACCATTATTTCCTACCTGCTTTTTTTGTTTGCCTTTTCTATAAGGCTGATTGATGGTTCTTTGGGGATAAAGGTATGACCGAGAGAGAAAAGGGGAGAACTCTTTCCCCTCTCTGGCAGCGAATCCCCGAGTGTGAGAAGGGGAGGACATTTTTCTTTGGTTATTAGAATGTTAGTTTCATCATCTTGTATCCCTTCCAATCGCTCAAAGGTATTTACCTTTCTGCATTTTTTTTTAGTCTTGTACTTGCATTTCATAGTTTGTTTGCTTTTCTCCCTGTAAGATAATACTCAGTTTTGCAGGGGAAGTTATTCTTGGTTGTGAGCCTTTATCTTTTGCCTTTTGGAATATTATATTCCAAGATTTCCTCTTCTGTACAAGGCATCCAGAAGCCTATGGGCATTAAGAAAGGGGAACTACCTGAAAAGCCAGTATGGCCACAGACCAAAAAGATGGAAGCTTGCCAGGTCTTTTGTGATTCTAACTGGTTCCTTAGTACTTGAACAAGTCTTTCTTTATTTAAAATTTTTTTGATAACTTTTTCCCCATATCTCCTAGATTCTCCTAGAGGCAGCTAAGTGGCACAGGGGATAGAATGGTGGTCATGGAGTCAGATGGATCTATATTCAAGTCTGGAAGGAAGATAATACTAAAGATAAATACTAAAAAGTAGCTAATGTTTGACCTATCTTTCAGAGTTATTGAGGATCGAATGAGATCGAATTTGCAAAATGCTTAATTTACTATCTGGCATGTAGCAGGTAGTTAATAAATGCTTTTTTCTCACCCCTTTCAGAGAACTATGCCCTGTAAAATAAAATTCCATTTAACAAAAAGAAGAGAAGAAAAAAAATCAAAGAAAAAAATTAATATGTTGAGAAAAATAATTGTTGTATGTAATGTTCTATACTTGTGCCTTACCCCCAAATCTGTAAAGAAGTAGGGTGAAATATATTCTCATATCATATTCTTTGGAGTCCAGATTGTTCTTAACAGTTTTGGAAACTTGAACACTTGTGAGCCTATTTGTAGCTTTTTTTTTTTCTTTGATCTGAATACTCTGGTGTTTACTACCATAACTCTGGTCCACACTGGTAAACTTTTATCTTATTTGCCTATGCTCTCACTCACTGATTTTTTTTAAAAGAAAATCCCCTTTTCCTAATGTCCATAAGCTCCTAGGCATCTTTTTGGTGTGCAGTTCTGGGGTATATAAAAGCATGTACTCTGGGTTCTCTTTCAATTTCTTGACAATGATTTGTTTTGGTGATATATTTTAGGTTTTGCTGGAGTAAGCTATATGAGACCTAGGCTGCCCAGCCACCCCTCATGGAACCATTTTAACGAGAAGTCTCATTCTGAGGTTTTGGGGAGTGAGTCATTTTTTCAGAGAAATGGGGAGGAGGTGTGAAGAGAAAGTATGTAAATTTATGTATATGGGTCTATGGCTCTCTTATAGGCTTGTTAATTTATGACATGGGGGGCAGCTAGGTGGCAGCTAGGTGGTGCAGTGGATAGAGCACTAGTCTTGAAGTCAGGAGGACCTGACTTCAAATTTGACCTCAGACACTTAACACCTAACTGTGTGACCCTGGGCAAGTCACTTAACCTCAATTGTCTCAGGAAAAAAAAAAATGACACGGCAATGGTTTACCTCAACTTGCCCATCCAAAAGAAAAGGTGAGATAGCCAGTCTGTAGGATTTGAAAATGAATTTTGTGATTTTGAACTATTTGTTTCTCCAATTTCAGCTCCTTTCACAAACATTAGGATCAGTGAAACACATGGCTCATTTTCTCTAATTTTAATGTTCTATATAATTTTAGTGTATCTCTATAGTTTCAATTACTTCTAGAAGTTGACTAAGGGACCACTATATCAGAAGGGTAATAATTCTGTATGATTAAGAATCTATTGAATGGTTCCTGATCATCCAAGCTGTCAGAGGGAATATCCACACTGAAAAGATTACAGATTTAGTGGACTATCGCATTATGAAATTATCTTATTAATGATGTTGGACAGAAGGGTGATTGTCATTATTATCAATGATTTCTTCGTCTATCTCCTTTCATTAGGTATATATTTATTTAAACTAAGTTAGTTCTAATTTAATTGAGAGATTTTGAGGTCTATTCTGTTCCTAGCACATCTATCAATGATATATCAGAGAACCTCCAAAATTTGGTGACATAGATGAATGCTTTCCACTTTTTATGATTTTTGTGGGTATACAGAAAGAACCTAAAAGTAACAGCAAAAATTACAAAGCCTTAGACAAGAACTGAAGGTCACTGTTGCCCAATGGTTTCATTTTTTATTCTTTCAGTATTTAAGTATTTGTTATATGCTAGAATTTGGGATTAAAAAACAAAGAAATTTGTCCATTTGTAGGAAATTATATATACACATATAAATAAATATAAAATATAAATACAAATACACAAAAATAAATACATAAAATATATGAAAATAAAAGGAGAAAGATATGTCTAAGAGAAAGGGCACTAGCATCTGGTAAGATTGAAAGAGTTCCTGTGTAGATGCTGGAACTTCAAGGAAGCTGTAGATTCTGTCAGACTGAGGTAAGGAAATAATGGATTGCTAATAGAAATCTCTAAAGATGCTCATTTGTATACTTCCAGGCAATTAATGAGACAACTTCACTGCTGTCTATTGAAAAATTCAAGAGATCTTGAGATTCTGATTTGGAAAGTAAGCAACTAGATTCTTTGGGAAAGAGAATTTGAATTTTTGGCCCATAGCTTAATGGGCCAAATATTGAAATAAACTCCCCACCAGTGTCAGAGTATAAACCTAACAAAGATGGATAAAAATGTCTTTTCCTTGTGCAAATCTGTTAAAAAAAAATTAAATTAAGAGAGATGTGAAATAGCGGGGAGCAGAGAAGGTTAAAAAAAAACCTACTAAAACAAGCTAGATATCTTACAGAAAAGCTATAACACAGGAAGAAGATAAACTGTGAGACAGAACATTACAGGAGATAAAATTGAAGAAAACAGCCAGTAATAAAACTCATGATTTAAAATTATAGAGAAATGTACAAAGTTTAGGCCAAAAGCAAGATATATTACATTTCTTAACACAAGAAAGCAAGAGTAAACTCATAAATAATACTGAGATTTGGCAAAATGAGAGCTGATTGGAATATGGCTCCGAAGGGACATACTTTACTTTTTTAAAAAATGAGATGGTGAAATGGCAAGGGGGATGATGTTGAACATTAAGAAGGTATAATCTTGTGAAGAAATCTAGGGACCAGATGGGGAAGCCTTGTGGAAAGTATTTGGATGAAGATTAGTGAAGGGAGAAATGAAAGGAATATTGTCTTTGGAATATATTACAAACCACCTGGACAGAAAGAGGAAATAGATAAGGAGTTTGGGAAACAGATCAAGTCTGGTATAAAGGCCTGATACACTGGTGATTTTCTAATTTTCTAAACATCTAGAGATCTCTTTCTCTGTGTGACTCTCGGTCTACCTCTCTTTGTCTCTTTCTCTTTCTATCTCTGTATATTTCTTTCATTCTCTCAAAAGCAAAGGAGCTAATAATGTTTCACCTTGATATATATTCACTTAATCCTTCCGAGAATGGAGAAAACCATAAGGGGAAGTTCCATTTGGGACCTGATTTTCATCAGCAAAGAAGAACCGAATGATTACTGAGGTAGACATGATGGAAACCTTGAGCAGAAGCGAATGCTTTCTGAGTTTGTCCTAGAGAACAAGAGGAAAGCTGGAAAGAGTGCAGCATGCATCCAGTTTTTCGGGAGAGCAGATGCCAACAAGATTTGGGGGAAAGATGAGCTAAAGGGAAATCCTTCTAGGAAGGATGAGAAAACTTCAAGAAGGAAATTCTGGAAAGCACAAATAATTCATGTAAGATGGGGGAAAATAATTGTCTATGTGGATGAACAAAGAACTCACTGACCACCAAAACAAAATAAGTTTGTATTACTTGGAACTAAAACTCCTCCTCATTAGAAATAAACCTTCTTTTGCCTGCAAGCATGCCTTCCCCCATTGTTCATCATAATCATTAAGGACTAAACCCAGCATTCTCCATCCTTCTGTAGGACATTTGTCTTAGTCCATCCCATTGATAACCCTGATGTGTCTGAGACGACTTCCCATCTATCCTGTATCTGTATTGTTTGTACCCAGTTGTTTCTTGTTGTCTCCTCATTTGAAGGGACAGGGACTGGTTTTACCTCTCTTTGGATTTCTAGCATTTATCCCTGTGTGCAACACAGTAGGTGTTTAATAAATGCTTGGTGGCTAATGGAATCTTGACTAAATCTTGGACTCTTTTTTTTATTATGCCATCCTATTGTTATTGCTGGAGTTTTTTTTTTTTTTGGTTGTTATTGTTGTTGTTGTTGTTGTTGTTGTTGTTGTTGTTGTTGTTGTTGTTGTTGTTGTTTTAGCTGGCCCTGTGATTTCATTGCTGCGAGGAACATCCCACCAAGTTCTCCTTCCATCCATGGAGATTAGCCTCTTTTCTGAAATTTATAGTCCGGGAGTTGTCTGGGTGATTGAGAGGTTAAATGATTCCCTCCCAGTCACCTCCCCAGTGTGTGTCAGATGGCAGGCCACAAGCCCCGGTCTACTTGACTCCACATCAGCTCTTCCCTCCCTAAGCCATACCTGCATTGCACCATTTTGTTTCGGGAAGAGCTTTTCTGCAACATGGTCCTAGAAGCCGTGCATGTTGCCCAAGTGGTTTCCTTGCCTTCTGCGGTCCCGGGAACTTTCCCATAAAATTTTCATGGCAAAACTTGCCTCTGATGTTTGCTCTTCCTGAGAAATTCCCTGACACAGTGCATGAAAAATATATAAAATAACACTTAACTCTTCCCTTCAGAAAGACACATGAAAGCTATAATTGTGCATGCTGACTTTCCCTCTGGGCCTCTCACAGGCTAGGTGATGTGACTTTTCAGCCTTCCCTGACAGTTAGTGTTCAGATCTCCAGGAGGAACTGCATAATGAAGCCGGCAGAGTGCAAGCACAGGCGGTAATGGTAATTCCTTCAGGAATACATGTTGGAAATTAAAAAGGTGCCCCGTGTCTTAGATGGCGGGCAAAGTGGTAGGAACTAAGCCTGTCTCACACGTCCCCTCCCGCATCCCATCACCCACTTCGTTCTGGGGAAACGAGGGCCCCCCAGCCCAGGACTTACATGCAGCCTGAGCATTTGCATCCTGCTTGTGGTCAGCATCCACCGTCCCTGCGGAGCAATTATCTGGGGCCCAGAAGGTTACGCAATGGGCGCATCTCTTATTTTTTTCCTTGGTCTCCATGGAAACAAGATCCAGGAGCTAGGTGGATGGGGTGCCTGACTTGGTAGTAGTAAGGTACTGGAGGTAGTAAGAACTGAGTTCTAATACTGCTCCAGCCACTCACTCACTATGTGACCCTGGGCAAGAACTTTAATCAGGTTGAGTTACAAGTCCACGGTTGTAAATTGAGGATAATTAGGATAAATTAGGATCAATCGAGGGTGATTAGAATAAATTAGAATACATGGAGGATAAATTAGGATAAATCAGGATGATTAGGATAGATTAGGATAAATCTAGAATAAATTAGGATAAATCGAGGATAAATTAGGATAAATCGAGGATAAGTTAGGATAAATCGAGGATAATTTAAAACCTGGCTCACAGGGTCTTTCTATAGAGCTATCAAATGCAATCTTCCCAAAGTACTTGACACTTTCCCATATTTCCTTAATGTCCTGGGGGGTAAAGATAATCTTCCTCTGAGGTCAGCAAAGGTTAACCCCTGGTCTGGATTTGGATGCTGACAGGGTCTTTGTGATGGGTCGACGCGGGAGGGGGCCGCGCAGGAGTGATGTGGGGGTGGGGAAAAGGGATGGGGGAGTCTTCCGAGATGATTAACACAGGCCAGGGCCGGGAAAAACCCAGTTACAGCAAGTGGTCGCCGGGAGAAAGAGCGTCCAGCACGCATTTTCTGCCTTGGGCCAGCAGGGGGCAGCAGCACACCAGCAAGCAGGGACTGTAAACCCTGCGATTGCAATTGCCCCAATTGCAAAAGGCAAGAAAATACCCTGCAAATACTTATAAATCCTGCTTCTGGGGGAAACTCTGGCCCAAGCCTCTGTGATTCGAGCAGAATCACACCGTTAACGCTCCACAGCGGCCCGACTCCTAGTTCAATGCCGTCCCTTCCACCATTTGATGAGGATGATCATCATCATAACAATTTTAATAGAATAGAATCTTTCTTCACATTCCTATCAATATCAAATGAGGGGATTGGACCACATAACCACATCTAGCATTTTTCTGCTGCTTTAAAGTTTGCAAAGCAGCTTACAAATCCCATCTCACTTCATTCTCCAGACAAACCTGAGAAATTCTTGCTATTATTTATTATTCCCATTTTACAGATGAGAAGATTGAAGCAGAGATTTTAAAAAACATGCCCAAGGTCACACAGCTTGTTTGTATCTAAGGTCGTATTTGAACTGAGGTCGTCTTGACTCTAATTTTTTCCTACTTTTGTTTTGGAAGCTGTCAGGGTTAAGTGATTTGCCAGGTAAGTGTGTATGTGTATATATCTATATCTATATCTATATCTATATCTATATCTATATCTATATACACATATTACATATATGTATGTATGTATATCTGTATATATATGTGTATATATGTATGTATATCTGTATATGTGTATATCTGTATGTATATGTGTATGTATATATGTGTGTGTGCATATCTGTATATATATGTGTATATGTATGTATGTGTGATATATATATATATACATATATATGTATGCATGTCTTAAGAGTATGGTGGTTTCTGGTCTGGGCTAGCTTGTGAAGTTATTCCCTCTGCACGGTGCAGTGGAAAGACATCTGATCTAGTTTGAAACTCAGCGGTCCTAATTTTTATTTGTGCACCATTAGGCCGGTTGGGGTCCTCTCTCTGGGTCTCAGTTCCTTCATGTGCAGAAAGCAAGCCTAGGAAACACAGGAGATCCCTTCCGCCATGGAAACGGAACCGAAGAGTCGGGCCTTGGAGCGTGACTCAGGATGCCTGGCCCTCTCTGCGCCCTCTTTCAGCGGGATCCCAGGATTCTTTGCACTTGTGTTCCTTTTTCAGGTAGAGAAATGCAGCCCGAGTTCTCACAAGAAGGCAGAGTCCCCAGGCCTGGCAAACGCAGCCCACTGAGCCGACATTGTCTCTCTGGGGAATGATTTACTTTTCGAACTGGGGGTGGGCAGCAGGCCCTTGGTGCTGCCATCCATCCTCTCTGTGTGGCGGAAGCCCCCCGTTCTGAATTACTCCTATAACCCCAAACCTGTTGACGGGGCTGTTTCATTCACTCCATTAACCTCTCCCCCCACCTTCTTTAGTGTCCCCAGCTGGTTCTTCGAGTTAACCAGTAACTGGACTTTTTGTTGCCCCCTTTCTGTGAGGCGGGGTTCTGCGCAGACCCCCTCCTCCCGCTCCCCTCCGAGGGAGGGAGCAAGGTGCTTTGTTGTGCCTGGTCCGGCCAAGGGTCCTCCGGAGCCCTTTCATGTTCATTTGTGTCTGAGGGGACTTTAATCTGCCCCCTCCCCGGCTCCATTTGCCTGTTGCCTCCTCTCCCGCCCTCCCTCCCAGCTGACGGCCAGCCCCAGCGTCCCCCGATGCTCATCCCTGACAATGAAAAGGGTCTCCAAGCAGTAAATCGGAGGAGGCGTTTGAGGCAGCCCTTTGAAAGCGGTGACAGAGACGGAGCACAAGGCTCGCTCGATCTGCTTATTAGCTTTCCCACTGCTGCCATTACGCAGGTTCTCCCCAGAAGCCTGAAAAGGAAATAGAGAAAGGGAAAGGGCTGTAGCCTCTCAAGCCCCGAGAATCAGTGTCTAATAAAAGGGTGACCATAAACCCCCGAGGAAAGTCCTCCGGCTGGGCTCTTTGAAGGAAAGAAAGTTTTACAAGTTCTGGGGGAGAGCAGAATCCCAGCATCCCACTGCCGTTCGGCCAGAACACCGACGGCGAACTCTCTCTGGACCGCTCTCGTGGCTGAGTTCGTTTGACAGCTTGTTAACAGTTCGTTAGGAGCCCTGGAAAGTGGGACAGCAACAAAAGCGGCTGGGGCGGGGAGTGGAGGGGCGCCTTCTCCCCAGCCTTTCCCCGATTATGAAAAATCTCTGGTCAGAGACCAAAAATGACCGAATGGATGCTTTCAAACTAGGAAAGTGAAAGCATAAAATGTAGGCAGTGGGTGAGACCTTAAGGATCGTTATCTGGTCAGATCTCTTCATTTTTCTAATTGAGGGCCCATGAGGGAGAGCGAATTTCCTAGCTCACAGATAGTAAGGGCACGGATTAACATCTGAACCTTGAAATTGAGTGAGTGCTTTTGGTACTAAGGGCATGGGGGATAGAGAGCTAGACTTGGAGAGAGGAGGACTAAACTTCATGAGTTCAAATCTGACCTCGGACATTTTCTAGTTGGCTGTCTGTCCCTGAGCAACTCACTTAGCCCTTTTTGCCTCAGTTTCCTCATCTGTAAAATGAGCCGGAGAGGGAAATGGCAGACCCCGCCAATATCTTTGTCAAGAAAATCTCCAAATGGGGTCACAAAGAACCGAATATGACTGAAGAAAAGATGGGTATTAAACCAGGCTCCTTTTTCCCCATCAGGACCTTAGTTCATTTTCATTGTTTCCCAAACCCATGAACCAGCAATCTGTAACTGAACCAAGTTAAGTATAGGAGGGGAAAGAAGAAATCATCCTTGAAGGCTGGCTCAAAGGCCCAATTTCTACTGTTTGGGTCATTTCACTGGGCCCCAGAGACTCTGAATATCATTTTCACACAGGTTTCTTACCAAAACTACTCAAATACTCATCTTTTTTTTCAATGTTGGTTTTAGGTGACTTCCTATCATTAAGTTAAATTCAACAAATCTTATTTAGGAGACAAGACATTGTGCATAACTGCTAACTTTGGAGATTTAAGAATTCTCTTTCTCTGTTTCTGTCTCTGTCTCTGTGTGTGTGTTTATCTCTGTCTTTCTCTCTGTCTCTTTGAATCTCTGTCTCTGTCTCTCCCTTCTTCACATATATGCATAATGTGTGCTTTTGTATGTATATATGTACCTGTACATACATGTGTATATATACATTGTATATACATACACATCCACCAATCGTATGAAAAACTTGCATTGGAATAGGAACACATTTTGAAATTTGAGTCCTACTTTTGGTGTAAAATGAACAAAAATATATTAAACATCTTTTGGGTCCTAGGGATTAGGAATGCAAAGAGTAAGAAAATGAAAATCGGTCCGACTCTCAGGGAATTTAAAATTCCAACCTAATAACTCAGAAAATTTACATTGAATATATAGTTAGGACAGCAGTCAACCAATAAGCATCTATTAAACACCTATTACTTGCCAGTCACTCTGCTAGGTGCCAGGGATACATAGAGAAGAGCAGGTCCTGCCCTCAAGGAGATTACATTATGTAGGAGGAGACAAAATATAGCTATTGATATCAAAAAAGATATATATGTATACATATATAGAGAGAGTTATAAATCATTAGACACATTTATATAATTATACAAATATATTGTATATACAGATATATATTTGTATTTGTAGATATATATATTTACTAATAATATAGTGATTAAATATGTCTACATAATATAGAGATGTAGATAACATAAGTGCATATTTCTTTGATATAATTTCTTTGATATATCTTTGATATAATACATAAATATAGATCACTGTAATATATAGATATATTTTATTAGATATATCTAATACATAATATTTATATATTATATTACCCAATATATTAGATATCTCTAATATATATTTACATAAATATATGTTGATTTATGTATTATATATTGATATATACTTTATTATGATAATGAATATAAACTTAATTATGCCCAATTGATTAGTTAATTGATTTAACCAATTAGATGGATATATTTTATATACTAAATTAATTTGCGGTATGTTATGTGATTGATTAGAAAATCAACATAATTAATTATATCATTATTAACATGCACATGTATTTAATATATAATATATTATGGTATATAATGTGTAATTATGTATAATATGTAATTATAATAATTATATAAAATGTATCTATGCAAATATATATTGATATATTTTTGTATTTATTTCTATAAAAACAAAGGTAATCGGAAAATGAGGAAAGGGAGTGGGAAAGACCCTGTATATAAAAAGCTTTAAAAGAGACCAGGGACTTTGGGATGCATCCCAGCATGAGGATTAGCTGATGATGGGGATATAGAAGAGAAAAGGTCAAAATTACAAAGAAGTCCAGCTAACTATATGATTGAGTATATGGAAGGAAGGAGTATATAAAAAAGCTGGAAAGATCAGTTGGAGTCAACTTGTGAATGCTTTAAATTGCATAGTTATTAGTTGATCCTAGAGGTAATAGGGAGCCAGAGAGCATAAAGAGTATGAGAGTGGCCAGGTCACATCTGGACATAAAGGACTTGGAGAATTGCACCCTTCAAATGGGTTGGGAAGGGGGAAATGGATTGTAAACACCAGAGCAACTCATTCATCCCAAGAATTAAGCCCTGTGTATATTGCTGATTTAAGGGGGTTGGGAGGAAGACCCCAAAGCCCTTCTCAGAAGTCTAGCCTGGGAAACTTCTCAGTTCTGTTACCAGGTATGGGAAGATCGCCAGCCACAGGCCCAGGGGAACTTCACCTCTGCAGACTCCACAGGGTACCCAGTGATTTTCCCATTAGCCCTTTTCACCATTTTAATTCTGATAGAGGTGATATAGATTGCATCACCATGAATTGGGCATAATCTTTTAATGCTGTTTTCTGGGGGAAATTTCTCAACAGAGGACAGGTCTTGGGGTTTGTTTGGTTTTTTTTAAGGAAAAAAATCACAGAATTGTGAGATTCTGAGACATCAAAGGACTCCAGTAGATGGATTCAAGTCATCTAGCCAACATCACCACTGGAAGGAATGAAGGGGTAGTGTGATCTGTAGGGAAAACTGAATCTGGAGGCAGAAGCCCTGGGTTCAGATTCACCCCTGCTACTTACATTCTTCAGCAATCCACTTACCCTTAATAAATCTGTTTTCTCATTTCTGAAATGAACCCAAAGGTTCCTTCTAACTCTAATTGACACTTGGATAGGATATAAAGTCCTCCAGAGAAGGGATTGTTTCTGTCTTTATGATCATATCCTATATAATCATTATATTATAATTATAACAATTTATAATTATATGTAGATTTGGGGAAATTCCTTTCATTTTTCTCCTGTAGAATGAAAAGATGGTGCTAAATATTCTCTGAAGTCCTTTCTACATATTGGCAAAAGTCAGATTCCTACAGCTCAGGTCAGACTCGGCATTCCTCTGCTCAAAGAGCTACCAGGGCTCCCTATTATCTCTACAGACAAGGACCTACTCTTCTATTTGCCTTGTGAGGTCTTTTACAATCTAACTCTAATCTGTCTTTTCAGGATTATTCCTTATTAGTTATCCCTTTCATATTGTGGTGATTAGGGACACAGTGGCCTGCAATCTGGAGGATCCGTGTAAATTTTTTTGTCCCTTCCTTCATAGCAGAGAAGTCTGAATCATTATTGTATTAAAAGACAAAATGTGTTGATATTATACAATACTACATACATATATATATATATATATTATGCATTTCTGAGTTTCTAAATCTTTTCTGTGTTCTTTTCCAGCTTTCTCAGGTAATTTACAACTCTTACAAAACTCCTGTAAAGCTTAAATTTCTTATCCTGACCATGATAAACCGTGATGGGTAAAATCGCAATGTGGAAGGAACATTTTATACATGTTCCAGCTAAGCAAAAGTACCTGCACTCCTTCTCATTCTCCTTCTCATCTCTAATTCTTGGAATCCTCAGTTCAATGCCCTTATGTATTTTGAAGTGCCTATATATTTCTGCATAAGGCCTTCCTGACTTATGCCAGATCTCCCTGAAATTATTTTGTAATTTATTTTTATTTATTATTTTTATATTAGTATATATTTTTCATATTTTATTATATACAAGCTATTTCTCCTGATAGGATATAAGCTTCATGAGGGAAGGAATTATTTCTATCTTTGTATCCCCATGGCTTAATGAAATACTTGATGAAATTATTAATGAAATAATAGAAGCTTAATAAATGCTTGTCAGTGGATTAATTCCAACTCAGACATACTCAGATTCTAGGATAGTGTAGGTGCTATTGGCAGTGAAGAGTTGCAGTAGATAGAGAACTGGGTTTGGAATCAGGAAAACTTCCTGATTTCAAATCCAGCCTCAGTTACTTCCTAGCTGTGTGATCCTGAGCAGGTCACTTAAAACTTGCCTCAGTTTTCTCACCTGTAAAGTGAGCTGGAGAAAAAAAGGGCAAACCACTCCAGTGTTTTTGCCAAGAAAACCCCAAATGGGGTGACAAAGAGTTGGAAGCGACTGAATGACATACATATATGTGTATTTGAACATGGTCAATATAGGAAATTGTTTTATTTGACTATACATTAATTATGAAAGTTTTGTTTTTCTTTTTTTCTTCCCCCCCTCCAAGGATGGGGGGAAAGTGGGAAGAGGAGAAAATAGATTTTTTTGTTCACTGAAAAACCAAATCAAATGGTGGAGTGGATAAAGTAGATAACCTGTAAGATTCCTCTCTCTGGATCTTAGTTTCTTGGTGAAGGGTGGGAATGAGGGAGAACCATGATTTATTTTTTTAGAAAAAATTATGTAAATTAAAGATATTAACTTTTACTTAAAGCCTTGTAAACTTCAACCTTAAAAGTCAACTACAAAGTATGGTCTTCCCACATATCCTACACCTAGAGACAACTTAGCCACAGGCTTGGGAGGAAGATACCTGGATGAAGGGAGCTCAGTAAAAATGCATAGTAATTACTAGTAGCAGAAGTTGTTTGTTTGTTTGTTTGTTTTTAATCTTATGAGATTTTTTTTTTTGAGGTTGGGAATTTTTTTTTCAAAATACTCATGAAAGCAGATACTCTTACCTATGAGACTACAATTACTGAACCCCCAAAACATACACACATGTAAAGCAGAACCATGCTAACAAGGGAAGGTGATTTGGGTTATGTCATCAAGCAAGATTGGATAGATCACTTTCTGGTTCAGTGCCATTTTCCTACAACATAAGGTGACATAAGTAAGGAAAGACTGGTAGGTTCATAAGATATTGATGTTGATGCTTGAGATCAGATCCATCTGCTGCCATTAATGACCTGGCAAGACCCTCAATGAAAATTTCCCTCCCTGTACCAAAACAAAGAAAAGCCCAGAATTTTAAATTAAAATTCTCCTTTCATCAAGAGATTGTCCATTTGGAGGTGTTGGATTTTCTATTCATTTCCCAGGTCATATGCTAAGCTATGGAATCATCCTAATATGGTAGAAAGAACACTATATTTGGAGCTAGAGAATGTGGGTTAGAATTCCTGCTCCATGATCTCGAAGTCTGTAAAATAAGAGTTGGACTACACCACTGATGTCACACTCAAATAAGAATGTTATCATTCAATTGTGTACAGTTCTTGGTGACCCTATTTGGGGTTTTCTTGACAAAGATCCTGAAATGGTTTGCTATTTCCTTCTCCAGCTCATTTTACAGATAAGGGAACCGAGGCAAACAGAGTTAAGTGACTTGCCCAGATTCATACAACTAGTGAGGCTTTTGAGACCAAATTTGAACTCAAGAAAAAGACTCTTCCTAATTTCAGACCCAATTGATTGTACCACTCAGCTGCCCATAGCACATTACCTTTAAAAATTACATATTAACATTATCTATGTTCTATTGTATTTTAATTTTTTTCTTAATAATATTTTATCTTTCCAAAATATATGTAAAGATAGTTTTCAACATTCATCTTTGTAAGACTTTATATTCCAAATTTTTCTCCCTTTCTTTCTTACCCCCTTTCAAGACTGAAAGCAATCTGATGTAGGTTAAATATAGACAGTCATTTTAAACATATTTCCATATTTGTTGTGCAAGAAAAATCAGAACAAAAGGGGAAAAAACCATGAGAAAGAAAAATCAAGCAAGCAAACAAACAAAAAGATAAAAGTATTTTTATTTATCTCATTAAATATTTGTCAATTATATTTTAATCTTGTTCAGTTGTCCAGAGCATTGGAGTCTCCAGTTTGACACCAGTCTAGCTGTCCTCTATAAAGTTCTTCTTACCTAAGAACTTTTTATGCAGTTTTCTCTCTTTGTGGAATTACTAAGCAATTTTAAGACATTTCTTGGGGGAATAGGGCCATGAAGAGAAAGAGAGCCTTTGTATCTCTCCAACTTAGTTTAAACTTTTAACTTATTAAATACTTAATTATGCTTGTTGAATTCGTTTGGATTGGATTTTTATAGCACATTACAGTTTATAAAGGATTTTCACCTGGTTTATTAAGTTTATTAGATAAATTGTACAAGGATCATCTTTTCCATTTTTAAATTTGAGGAAATGGAGGTTCATCAAAGGTACAATGAGTTCCCCAGAGGGTCACTCAATCCATAAATATCATAGCCAGTATTCAAACCCAATTCTCCTGTCACCAAGGACATTTTTTAAAATTATTGGTAAGAATAAATAACTCTATGTATACTATTTAGGGCCTTACATGGTACCCAATTCCCAGGCTTGTTATGAGGCTCATATGAAATGATGGCTACAAAGAACTTTGAAGACTTTTAGCACATAGTATAAATATCAATAATTTTATCATTATTTTTATTGTTTCAGAGGAGAGTTTAGAGATTTTTTAAAGATATAATAAAAAAAAGTAATCTTACAAGATTAGTTTATTAGCAACTGAAGTTTGAAGTCAAAATAAAATTGGAAAATTAAATGATCCCTAAGAAAAATAGTGAACTATGGAAGTGAAGAATCTTATTGTTTAACATTTCTAATAACTATTCAAATTGGTGGCCATATCCTTGATCCTACTTATCACTATTTTAAAAAAATAGATGAGAATCAATTCACTTATAATTGCATTTTCTATCTCAAAGGCAAATGTAAATAGAGAAAAGAAAAAAATAACATTGGCATTTTGTTAAGGAAGAAAGTTGGGGACTATCATTAGTGATAAAATGTAAGTTCTTTGAGAGTAAAAATTCTTTCATTTTTTTCTTATATTTTCTTATATTTCCAAAGACTAGCATTAATAATTAATAAGTGCATACTGATTTTTTAAATGATTTTATTTACTTTATTTAATACTATTCTTGGTATGAATAAAACAAACCCATAACTAAGGTAGAGCAATTAGGGCTCTATCCAATGGCACTGACATTTAGAGGGTGCAAAAAATGGAGCACGTGCACTCTTTAATAGTAAGGAAATTGCTATAGTATAATTCCATCTCTTGCTCAAATGATATTATCTTAATTACTTCCCGAATTATTTTCACTTGATGAATCACACAGTTGATTTGAGAGTCCAATTTGTGCTGCTTCCCTTGGATGGCCAACTGGCTAGTTCTGGCTAGGGAATGAGACATTCTGACTGTAATATTCATTCTTAAGTGAATGAATATTGTAAATACAGTCATGTAAAGATTCACTGTCTAGTTGATTTTGCATTGCTCCATGCAATTTTTGTATGGTCAAACAGTTCTCTGAGTGTCAAGAATTTGCTGTTTACACCATTTTGATTTTTAATTTGACAAAATTGGCATCTCGTGCAATAAAAAAAAATTACTAGATGAATTTAGCAGGGTTTATACTTGTCAACTGAAAAAGATCAACAGGGAGACATTATAGTAATCTGTTGTTGAAGGCTTTTGGGGGGAGTTTGTTTTCTAAAATTATTAAACTGTCTAAAAAAAAAACCAAGTTTTTAAAATGCACTATTTATTCAGAGGACTTGGGGCTCTGACCCAAATTGAATAATATCTTCTCTTGTATGGAGTGCAGAGCTTATTTGTGAGCAGTGTAATAATGCCAGGAGATGATTAACAACTTATGACATGGATGGGAGGATGACTGTGACTTTATTTAGCCAGGAATCAATTTTTTTTTAATTGGCAGCAGATTTGTCCCTGGTCCTCAGCAGGATCCAGAATGCCTGAAATGGCTGAGCAACTGTGGTACATGAATGCACTGGAATATCATTATTCAAGAAGAAATGACAAATATGAAGACTTCTGAAAATTTCATATTAATGAATGCAGAGAACCAAAAAAAACAATGACTACAACAACACAAATTAAAAGATCACTGAATGGAAGCCAAACTTGGAGAAATTGAAAAACCAGTCATGGTCCCTGAGGACAGAAAATAAAAGATCCTGCCCACCTTCCCACAGAGACAGTGGCTAATGAGTACAGACTGTTCCGTATATTGCCAGATACAGTCCAGGTATTAGGTATTTTAGCTTACCTATTTTTGTGGTTATAAAACAGGGTTCAATTTGAAGGAAAATGAAGAATATTTCCAGAAGTTACTATAATATAAAAATAGAAAGCATCAGTAA
Source organism: Sminthopsis crassicaudata (assembly GCF_048593235.1). Taxonomy (NCBI): domain Eukaryota; kingdom Metazoa; phylum Chordata; class Mammalia; order Dasyuromorphia; family Dasyuridae; genus Sminthopsis; species Sminthopsis crassicaudata. Next base: position 221,439,935 of record NC_133622.1, on the reverse strand, counting down.
AGCTTTTAAAAAATGCTAAATGTTCCTGTGCTGATATTATAGAGGAAATGGAAGTCCCAAAATATAAACCAGAAGCTTTGTTCAGGAAGAGACAATATTTAGTTCCCAACTCTTGTGATAAAGTAATTTTTCAAAAACGGGGAACTACAAAACACGAATTAGAGAAACTCAAAACAGAAGAAAACCAAAAATGTTCTCAATTATATTTTGTCAATGCCAAAATTTAAATTGTTTTTAAGCAAATGTCAACTACCCAGAATGGATCATACTGTTTATTTTCTACGCACCACTAATGTACTTTGGGATAATGCATTTTAATGGTGTATTTGGTGGTCTTTTGGGATTTGGCCACCCAAAGTCTGTGATATAATAACAACTCTGGCAGTCTTGACACTGTAGCATATATCTCCTCATGTGTATAGTATTCTTAACCTAAGGATCCCAAAGAATAATTTTAAATTTTTCTATTAAAGATGGAATTTCTTTTTTTGCTCCTTTTCTTTTTTTTCTTAAGCTAACAAAATTAAGATGATCATAATAAGGGGCGATGAGGAAATTAAATGGTATTGTTAAGACATTCTAATGGTGGAGATAACTCAGTTATAAATAGATATATAACAGATACATATAGAATAGATGGAAGGCAATTTTCGTGGGAATGGTTCTAGCAGTGGAGGGATGGAACAGGATAACACCTCTATAGAAGGTGATCATTGAGTTGAGGCTTAATGAAGTCAAGGGATTCTAAGAAGTGAAGATGAACAGGAGGAACATTCCAGGCATGAATAACAGACACTACAAAAAAACATTGAAAATGTGTTCAAAGAAAGTCACATATGTCAATATGGCTGGATCATAAAGAGTACAAAGGAAAGTAAAATCTAAAACTGAAAATGGAGGAAAAAATTGGGTTGTAAAGAGCTTTAAATTCCACAGAACTTTGTTCTTGATTCTGGAGGTAAATAAGATGTTTATTTAGAAGATGAATGACATGATGAGACTTGTGTTTTAGGAAATTAGCTTTGGCTGCACTATGGGAGAGAGACAGAAGGAGAGACTTGAGGCAGGAAAAACAAATAGAAGGCTATTACAATAATCCAGTCAAAAGGGGATGAAGACTTAAGCTAGGATAGTTGTGTAATTGGAGAGAATTTTTAAGTTAATTTTAAATTCCATAAACATTTATTAAATACTTATTAGTGCCCAGGATTGTGCTAAGAACTGATTAAAAAAGAGAGAAGAGATAGTTCCTGTCCTCAAGGAGCTCACAAAATACCAACAAATTATACAAAGCAAGTTATATGAAGGATAAATAGGGAATAATTAACAAAGGAAAGACCCAAGAATTAAGAGTGTTGGGGAAGGCATCCTGTAAAAGATGGGATTTTAATTGGGATGTATACAAGAATTGTTGGAAATCTAAGAACGAGATAATAAAAGATTGGCTGTGTAGAGTGAATAAGAGTGAAGGATGAAAAAAAATTAATTTAATAAAAGGAGAGTGAAGGATAAAATGATACCAAAGTTCTGAACCTGGGTGACCGGGAGAATGATAGTGCCTTCAACAATGACAGGACAATTTGGAGGAGGGCTGGGTTTGGAGAAAATTGAGTTCTGTTTTGGACATTAATGAGTTTGAGATGCCTATAAGACATATGCTCCATAAAGTAGAATCTTAGGGATTCACAAGTGACTGGAAAAGCGGGGAAGCATGAATAATGAGGAACTGTTAAAGATAATTCTGAAGTTTTGAACTGAATGACTAAATGAAAATGGTGAAGCCATCAATAATTATAAAGAAATTAGGAAGAGGGAAAAGTGATCCTTTTTAATGAATGAATCAGTGAAAGGAGCAAAAGTTTGAATGAAAACTAATTTCATTAGTTTTAAAGTAACTATTATGCCAAACTGTGGGCTAAGCACAAGGAATACAATGAAGAAAAAAAAGCAAAATAATTCACATTTTAATAAGGGGTGACAGCATTTATGAGAGATCTCAGCTGTAGATCAGATGGAAAGACTCCAACAGGCTCAGAGGTACAGAGATGGGCCAGAGAGTAAGGTCCAGTGGTCTTCCATCTTTGGGAAAAAATGGGAATTTTCTACAGCTCCCACTGTCTCTTTAATATAAATTTGCACTAGAGAGCAGTCACTATGATCCACATTGTCAAAGAATGTAAATTCCTTGAGGGCAGGAATTATTTCATTTGTGTCTTTGTATCTCCAGGGTTTGGTAAATGGCAGATGCTTAAATACTTCGGTGTTGATCATACCATCCACCATTAATCATGTTTTAGTAAATGTAATGCTGGATTTGGACTCAGTAAGTTCTGGGTTTGAATTCTGCAAAAATCACTTTATGAGCTGTGAGCTCCTGGGAAAGTCACTTAAGTGACTCTCTAAACCTCAGTTTCATTAGCTCTAAAATGGGATGAGCATGGTGGGGAATGGGGTGGGTGTGTTGTGAGGATCAAATGAGACAAGATATGTAAAGCATTTCATATAAGACATTTTTTGACAAGATCATAGTGACTGCTCCCTAGAGGCTAGCGAATGTCAAGAGGGAAATTTGAACTCAAGTCTTCTGGATTCCAAATTAATATTCCGTCCACTTTCCCTTCTCTTAGTATTAGTAGTTCCTGGTGAGAGACAGTTAACCCATTGGCCTGTTTTCTGAGACCCTTGTTAGGGTACAAGTTCCTTATTCCCCACTCCCCAGCTCCCAAGTTTGTAAATCCCTACTTTGCTTTCCAATAAACTTCCATTTTAATAAACCTTGGAGTGACATTAAAACATTAGGAAGCAAATCTGTAAAATTTCCAAGTTGTTATTAGAACTTTCTCCCCATACACCAAAAAAGAAAGGATATTAATTGCATTTCTGTTCTTTATCATCTAATTACAAAGAAAAATTACATTAGGAAGCTATGGTTCTCTTCCTTCTCTTCCTTCCTGTTCACATCCTCAATGAGTTCCTTCCTACCTCAGCCCAATCTCAAGAAATCTGTACAGGTTTTTCTTGGCCCAGGGTCTCCATCCATGGAACCTCTATTTTATAGGCTTCAACCCACATCCCTCCCCTGAATAGTGCCCTGAGATCTATCCTCCACCACCTCTATTCTTTTTTCATTTTTTCCTAAAGCATGCAGAACACACACACACACACACACACACACACACACACACACACACACTCAAAATCTTTTAAAATGGGCCAGCCCGAGAACGTGCTAACAATTCTAATTCTCTGGCTTTGCTTGTGAAAGTATTTGTGAGTTTATTTGTCCATTTACCACTTATGTATTTAATTGCTGGGAAGATAACCTTAAAAAGGCAAAATGACAAATGAAGCAAAAGATTTCAGTGCTAAGTTGTTCCTAGAAGCAGAGAGGAAGAGATTTATTCCTGCAGCTTAATTATCTTTTTTTTTCTTTTGAAGCATCTTATTTTTAAAAGTTAGTTGTTTTTCTTTTTGAAATTAATAAGTATTTTAAATTAATCTGAACCTCCCACTCTTCTCTCTTCATTGAACCAATTCTTTAAAAAAGAAAATTGAAATCTCACTATATAGCTGCATAGTGTGGCAAAACATTTCCACATTAGCCAGGTCTCTTCCTGAACCTTCAATTCATCTCCTCTCTGTGGGGTGGAGGGAAGGAGGTAGGAAATGGCATGTTTCATCCTATATTTCCCACCCTTGATTCATCATTGTATTGATCAGAGTTCTAAAGTCTTTCAGAGCTATTTTTCTCTCTACTGCCATTTTCATTGTTTTAATTTTTCTCCTATCTCTTCTCACTTCATTCTGATTAATTTCATAAATGGTTTCCAAGTTATCTCTTAAATTATTGATTTCATCATTTCTTATGGCTCAACAATATTCCATTGCATTCATATATAACAATCTATTTAGCCATGAAGACAGTCTTTTAGTTTTCAAACTGGGACTACCACGTCAAAAGCAGCTATAGATATTTTTGTTCATGAGTCCTTTTTTTATCTATTTATTTATTTTTTTTTCAGCCTAGTGGTATAGTTGGGTCAAGGGGCAGTGAGGTTGCGCAGTGGTTAGAGTTGGATGTCAGCTGGAATTGTGGGTAGGAAGATTCATCATCCTGAGTTCAAATATGGCCTCGGACACTTCCTAGCAAATCACTCCAATATCTTTGCCAAGAAAACCCCAAATGAGATCTGAACTAGCTGTGTCACCCTGGGCAAGCCACTTAACCTTTTTGCCTCAATTCCTTTATCTGTACAATGAGCTGGAGAAGGAAACGGCAAACCACTCTAGTATTTTTGCTAAGAAAACCTCAAATAGGATGATGAAGAGTCGGATGTGAATAAAACAATTCAGCAAAACCAAAAGCTGGGTCAAAAAGTACATAGTTTGGAGACTTTCTGGGCATCCTCCAGAATGGCTAGAAACTAACTTTGCCTTCAAAATTCAATTTTGAGATTTGGTGGTTTTTTCAAAGACTATTCAAAGAGCCCAAATTGCTAGTTAGAGTATTTCATATTACTATTTTTGATCCTTTTGAATCCTTTACCTTAGTGAATGAGTGGTCAGAAAAAAATAAGTAATATGATTCCAGTAATCTAGAGCCATGGCTGAGAAGGCCTTACCCCTCTAAATCTGGCCTGCAGGAAAACTGAAAGGTAGGGTATGTCCCCTGGGATGTTTCCTTTTCCCTTCAAGCTCCCTCAAGCTCTACAATGGCCTCCATCCCATTTTAAAGCACTTTGCATTAGTTTTAAGATGATTTGGGCACTGACATTTTGCAAGCATCCTTTTCTTCCCAGCCCCCTCCTCTTCCTGTTTTGCTCACAAACAGGGATGCTTACAGCTTTCATAAGGTGCAATTAGCACCACAGCTCTGGCAGATAATGAGAGGCTCCTTGTAAATGTACTAAAGAGAACAAATCGCATTTCAGGTTGGATTTAATCCCAAACACCTGAAGCATTGTGGTAAGGAGGTACAGAAAGCCAGGAGAGTCACTATGGTGCCTGAGAAAGAGAAAGGGATTTGTGATCCATCATCCCTGGACACATCATTTCTCTGGGTCCCAATTTTCTTATGAGTAAAATGAGGAGACTGGACTAAGCAATGACTAATGTTCTCTCCAGCTTAACATTTATGATTTTGTAACCCAAGCAAAGCAACTTTCCCATGAGTAAGTGAATAGGAGGAATTAAAACCATACTGGTCTCTGGGATCAGATGTCCATTAGTACTGTGTGATGGGAATCAGTTCTGGAAATTCAGAATTGAAAAGTAGCCACTTCCTAATGGTTGAGGTTTGAGATCCAGGACTATTTCTGTATGGCTGTGGGGAAATCACTTGCCTCTCAACACCCCGGACAATGTTAAGGTTTAAATTAGAGGCATTGGTGGAGGGAACTTCCATGCCAGGAGTTCTCAACACAGATTAAATCATAGGGCTGGACAAAAAAAATCAGAGCTAAAGAGAGGGATGTGTGAGGGTGTGTTTAAAGATGGCTTGGGAAAAGTCTAGTTGGTGTCCTCCAACTCTTCATGATCCCATTTGGGGTTCTCTTGACAAGAATACTGGGGTGATTGGCCATTTTTTTCTCCAGCTCATTTTACAAATGAGGAAACTGAGGCAAACAGGATTAAGTGACTTGCCCAGGATCATACAATATATGAGGCTGACTTTGAATTCAGATCTTGCTGACTCTAGACCTAGCACTCTATCCACCTAACTGCCCCTGGAAGAATTAATGGACTGAATTACTGACAAAACAGCAGCTCAGTCATCTGGAAAGAGCCCTGGCCTCCAGAACACCAGACCTGGCTCAGTCACTGCCCAGTTGTCTTGAGTTGGTCACTAGCAACTGTAATTAGGCAATCTCCCCTAAGCCGTCCAGCTAACTCCCTGATTCAGCGTTACGAGGATCACATATTCAGAGCTGGAAAAGATCTTAGTGGCAATCTAGTCCAGAGATGGCAAACACTGACTGTGGCAGAGGCAACATCTGGGTTGGGGTGGGAGTCTGAACCAGATTAAAATGTAATTGGGAGATATTGAATAAAATAAATAAAAACACAGCAAAACATAGATAATGGTAACTTGTGATTTTCTAAGTCAATATATGGATCCTTATGTATGGCTTAGATCTAGTTCTATTCCTCATTTTATTAACAGTAAAACTGTGAGATCATATCTGCAAATTGCCTTGTGCTCCTCCTCCTCTTCCTCCTTCTTCTCCTGCCTTATATCAATTCTTCTTCTTCTTCTTCTTCTTCTTCTTCTTCTTCTTCTTCTTCTTCTTCTTCTTCTTCTTTTTCTTCTTCTTCCTCTTCTTCCTCTTCTTCCTCCTCCTCTTCTTCTTCTTCTTTCTCTTCTTCCTCTTCTTCTTCTTCTTCTTCTTCTTCTTCTTCTTCTTCTTCTTCTTCTTCTTCTTCTTCTTCTTCTTCTTCTTCTTCTTCTTCTTCTTCTTCTTCTTCTTCTTCTTCTTCTTCTTCTTCTTCTTCTTCTTCCTCCTCCTCTTCCTCTTCTTCTTCTTCTTCCTCTTCTTCTTCTTCTTCTTCTTCTTCTTCTTCTTCTTCTTCTTCTTCTTCTTCTTCTTCTTCTTCTTCTTCTTCTTCTTCTTCTTCTTCTTCTTCTTCTTCTTCTTCTTCTTCTTCTTCTTCTTCTTCTTTCCTCCTCATTCTTCCTCTTACTATATCACTTTAAGTCTTACAAAACATTTTATATATTTTAGCTCATTTCATCCTCACAGCAACTGTCTGACTGATGAAGAAACTGAGACTGAGCCAAGTTAACTGACTTGCTCAAGCAAAAATGTGATAGAAAGAATTTGAACTCACAGCTTCTTGACTCCAAATCTGATACTCTATCCACTATGTCACCTAGCTTCTTCAAACAAAATGTGTTAAATAATATATTTATATTTAATATTATGAAATATATTAAGCAATATATTTATATTTAATATAAGTATATTAAACATATTTACTTTTAATATAATAAATGTATTTAAAATATATTTATATTTAATATGATAAAAATATTAAATAAACATATAATAATAATATATTAACAGCTTTTCAAAGTTTGAAGTGCTTTAGCAATGTCAGTCTTATTGTTATTGCTATCTTGTTGCCATTATTATCACTGGGGAGAGTTACCTCAGGTGTCTAATCCATGGTTCTGAACATAACCCAGAGAGTTTATGATTGACAGCTAGAGTTAGACTCTGTGGGGACCCCTAAAGCAGCCTCAAGACTGCCCTTTTCCTCCAGCCCTGCACACAGAATCCATGTATATCCCCAAAGTGAAATAATCATCAACAACAAAGCCATGGGCCCTGAGGGAAGAGGAAAACAACAGTCCAGAGCCATGCAAGAGTCAGCAAAGCTGACAGACGGACAGGGCAGGGCAGGGCAGGTCAACGAAGTCTGGCTGGGCAAAAAGAGCTTACTCTGATTTGTTGTGCTCAATGAGTTGGCCCTGCCCACCTGATCTCTGCAGCCTCCTGCTCTGGCAAGTAGCTGGGTCAGGCAGAAACTGTGGGAAACCAGAACCCTCTCCCAGAATCCTCCTCTGTCTCTTATTCTACCTGAGCCAGGAGAAGGTCCACAAGGTGGAAGCTTTTCTAAGGAGCAAGCATATAGGAGGGTGCCATAAAACATGCTTTTCTACATAATTTTTTTAAACAAATTTCCATCTATTCACTGCCAGAAAATTCCACTCTCCAGAGCATGTATGCATTCATTTGTCATAAGTCAAGAAAGAGAGGCAGCATGGGAGGGTGACTCCGGATAAGTCCTGCTTTTGACACATTTTTCCTGGGTGACCAGGAACAGCTTAGCCTTTAACCCTTCAGTGTACCATGCAAGTCTCTAGGGTTACAAATCATGGTGACATTGCCAATCTGGATCAATAGAGGGGATTTCCACACCAGGAGTTTCCTGCACTTTTAGAATTAAGGTCCATACCAAAATATAAAATCACAGAAAAACTGTTACTTTTATGGACTCAGTTTTAATTCCTGGAGATGTCAGGGTTTCTTCAGGTGAAACAAAGGGGCCAGTTGTTCTCTATGTCAGCTCCTGCTTTAAGGAAACTCGAGACAGTGGATCAGGAATAAGCCAAGACTTACAGCGAGATAACAGGATGGGCAAAACCGAATGAGTCTTGATTCCTGCTTGTCTTGCCTGGACTTCGAGCACAGATGTCCCGCCATGGAGCATCAAGTGCAGAGAAATCATCATTTATTAATTATATTTTCCAGATGGAATGGTAGCCTTAAAATGAACACCAAAGATGCTGAGATGCTAAAGTATGTGACAAGTGACCTTAACACAGAATCCTGTAATCAGTCCCAGAAACAAGGCTGCCAGTGTCAGACCAAGCTGTTCCTTCTCCTGAGGAGGTCTGTTTCAGTCTGTGGGAAGAAGGAAAATCTTTATTATGAATTACAGTCATCCACACCAAAAAAAAGTGATTTCCTCAAGCCCCATACCCACGGTGCCCCAGTGTTTAATTTCACTGCTTCCCTGCAGTATCCATCAACATCAGGAAGCATTTCAGCTCTCTTCTAACATATGGATGGATGGATGGATGGATGGATGGATGGATGGATGGATAGATGGATAGATGGATGGATAGAAGGATGGATGGATAGATGGCTATACACAAGAGTGATGTCTGATGCAGGCTCGATTCCTTTGTTCCATTCCAGACATAGCTTATCATCCCATGTGGCAGTGGACCTTTACATGCCTTAGAAACTGCTTTTGTCCACTTAAATTTTTCTTCCCCTGTTAATAAAACCAATCTCCTGCCTAGATTCAAATTGCATATTACTGTGTATAGAGCTGAAAGCTTTTAGCTTAGAGTTTATCTGCCAGAAATACTTCTGAGCTCTGGTTATTAGTAATAATGATAATTTGATCCCGAAGGTTATAGAAAGTTATTGTGGAGTTTGGATGGATTTTTGTTGTTGTTGTTGTTCATTTGCTCAGTGTGAAGATGATTTAATTCTCCAATTTGTTGTGCTTTTATTATTATTTGTTTTTTTATGGTATTTATGGTGCCCACAGGAAGGAAAAGACTCTCTTATTAGATGTCATTTCAATTTTCACAGTGTGGAGTTTAAACATCAGAAAGGGATTTTCTCACAATTAAAAAGTCAAATAAAGTAGAAGGGCTGGCAAGTTCTTATAAAAGATGATTCTTTGAAGATGATTTGCTAAGGATTAATTGGGAGAAAAAGAAATAGGAGGCAGGTGCTCTGTATGTTTACAGGTTAAACATTCCATAAGTGACTTGAAATCCGTCTGCTTTGGCACAACCTGGAGCTAGGTAATTGGCAGAACATCCTGCCAATCCTTCTACTTAGTCTTCCCTTCTCAAGCGACACTCACAACGGGCTAATTCTTACCCTTATGTGAGCACCACAGTAGGGATTCAGCATAATTTGCTGATATGATATCAAAAATAGCATTAAGGTAATTACATTTTGCACTTGTAATATTTCACAGGCAATAATCTGCTTGAAAATTGCACTTTTGGGGCAACCCAGTCATTTAAAACTTTTAAAAAATGGAATGGCATTGAAGCTGCCTTACTTGATTTTTTCAAAATTAAAAAAAGTGTTATTTTATTTATAAAGGCAATCATTAACCCAGTCATCTCAGAGTTAGAGGACCCTGAGTTATAAATATTAAATGTTTCTATCATGTACGGTTTCTTTTAATCATGTTTTTTTTTTCCTGAGAAATGCTGAAAAAAATATTTTTCGTTGAGGTGTTAATAGGGGAAAACTGCACTAGGAGGGAGTGGGCTATTGCATTTACCAGGTCAGAGGACCTGGGTTCCAATCCCATTGACGATACTCACTACCATGGATAACTCACTTCCCTAGACCTTATTTTCCTCATCTGTGAAATGAAGAGACTGGGCTACATGACACTGGGATCATTTCCTGTCATCTTATGCCATGGGTTTTAGTGCCTCTTTTATCACTGATTGTCTGAGTGTCCATAAGCAAGATGCTTCATCTCTCTGAATTTCGGTTGCCATATTTGCCTCCTTTGAGACTGGAAACTGGACCAGATTTTTTTGATGTCACATCTAGCTCTAGGATTTTAAAACCATAGATTTAGAGCAGGAAATGCTAAAGTCTCACCCCTTTATTTTATAGACAAGGAAAATAAGATGCAGATTAAATAGCTTGTCAAAGACCAGAGATATTGGGATCAAAAGACTTGGACTGAATTCCTAGCTCTATCACTTATTCTTGTTATGGTCTGGGGCAAGTGACTTCCTTCCTGGACCTCAGTTTCTCTCATCTGCAAAATAAAGGGATTGGACCCTAAGATTCTTACCAGCTCTAAATCTATGATTTAACAACTCTAAATCCTATGCATTTTCTATTTCTCTTTTGCTTAGAAATAGAGAATTCACAATGCATCTGATTGTGACCATTTCTTTTTCACCACTTAAAATATTTTTGCATCACCTTTTTAATTGCTATATGTGTAATATGAATGAACTGTGTAATAATGACAGTGAATAGTGCTGAGCTTGGCGTCAGGAAGACTTGAGATTAAATATACCTCAGACACTAGTTATGTGACCTTAGGAAAGTCACTGAACCCTGTTTGCCTCAGTTTCCTTATCTGTAAAATGAACTGGAGAAGGAAATATCAAACTACTCTAATATTTTTGCCATGAAAATCAGTCAGACAGGACTAAAATATGACTGGATAACAAAATTTCATTCTGTCCATTTCATATTTTTCTTTTTATTATATTTATTTCATTTCACAAGGCGTGACTCAATTTAACAGAAATTTTTATAAACTAAGCCCATTTTTCATTTGTGATGATCATCACAGTCCTCCTTGATATCGAAGCTGGCTGAACATCATTTTCTTCAGCTGTTTCACCAAATACACAGGTGACTGTAAACTAGGAATTTAACCATCAACTATCAACTTTTTTGCTGAGGCAATTGGGGTTAAGTGACTTGCCCGGGGTCACACAGCTAGGAAGTGTTAAGTATCTGAGGTCAGATTTGAAGTCAGGTCCTCCATTCTCTCCAACTATATAAATGAAAAGATTGGAGGAGATGATTTCTAAAAATTGTTGGATTATTGAATTCAATTAGACATTTAAGTTCCTACTATGTCGATGGCACTGTGCTTGACCATGGGAGTCCTCTGACATTTTTTGGCACTAAATTTATGATCCCTTTATGGCATCCCTTCTAGGTTTCTTTTCTCCAACTTGATATTTAAAAACTTACAGGTGGAACCCCAGGGGTGACTCTTTCCATTTTCAAAGACATTCTGTGGATTTACATTCCTAAAACTATAGCTCATGAGTTCCCATCCGTGAGCTTTCTTTTAATAGTCAGACAGAAGACACAATTAACTCAAAGCCAAGATATTTATGAAAATAGTATGAGAACAGGAGCTATAAAATGTCAGCTGTTGGAACTTTTTGGCTCACTCAGATTAATCATGACAGCGGAGGGTTGAGTAAAGAAGGGATCAAGCATTTGTTAAGTACCTACTATATGCCAGAAACTTTACTAAGCACTTTATAAATATTATTTCATCTGATCCTCATAGCAACCCTATTATGTAAGTGGTTATTATAATCTCCATTTTTCAGTTGAAGAACCTGAGGCAATATAATATAAAATATATAAATAATATAAAATATAAATAAAATAAAATATAAAAAAATAAATAAACTCTACTAAGTAATTAATAAATCTGAACTCAGATCTTCTAACAACCAGTTTATCATTCTATCCATTATGCCACATTACTGAAGACTTCTGAATTCTCAATTCTTGATGTTTATTTATAAAATGAAGGGGGTGGACTAAATCAATCCCAAGATTCCTCTCTCTTAAAATTCTATTTACATGATAACTTTATTATATATTTAAAAGGAATAGACTCATATTCCTTTTAAATATATAATAAAGTTATCATGTAAATAATAGATTTGCACTTTCATGTGCAATCATCTTTTTTTTGTTCTACTAAGTTATGGAAATGCTCATTTTATTCCATAAATTAAAGATAAAATAAATATTTCAGTTAAAAAAAATTCTATTACTATAGCTGATGGAAGTTTTGTAAAAGGCTTTTTGGAAAGGTCTCAACCATTGGATTTATCTAGAGAATATAGTGTCTTAAGATGGCAAGATCATCCAGATGTATAATAAGGGGTTTATTGCTGAGACATGTCAAAAACGTCCAAGTCTTTCCTACAATTATGCTCCATCCTTGCTTTCTCATTCATTCAGTGAATCCTCGAGATCCCCCACCCCCCAGAAAGACGGACTTCTGTTCTCTAAATAAGTTTGGATTGGGTGGACATGAGTAACAGACTTGTTGAACTTGGAGGATGTGGATCCAATTTTGGAGCATCTTAGGTTCTCAAGAGATCTCCCTTGCCCCTATCACTTTCTACCTTATATCACATTTCTTTGAGGTTACCTTTACTCCGAACATCCAAGAAAATCTTTTAGTGGTCTTAAAGATGTGGAAGCAGAGTGAATGTCCATCCATTGGGGAATCACTAAAAATCTGGGAGGGTAACCACGGACCTCAGTTTCCTTATTCCTAGTACATAGATGGTCTCCACGATCCCTTCCAGCACTGGATCTGGTGATTTTTAGAACATCTTATCAAATCAGTTCTGACAATGTCACTCGGGCGCTTATCACTTCTAATTTTAGCATTATTTCCATATTGTCATTGAACTATATTAAAAACCTTTTCACAGATGGACGAATGTTTGCTGTTATTTTCCGCTTAAAGGCAACATTGAAATTGACCTGAAAGAGGCAAGAACAGGCTTTCACCCACTAACACAACATGAAAGTTTTATCAGAATGGGAATTTTCTGTCACAGAGAATCAGTATCAGGACACATTACTAGTGACTTTCACTAACTCCCTATGAAAAATGCCAACAGGAGGACCATTTAGTTTCAGAGGCAGTGACAGCCCATTGTTGTGGAAAGACCCAGGGTCTGGGGATCTGGGTGAGAGATTTGGCTAGCTGTAATATGTATGACCTTGAATAAATCACCTGACCTCCCGAGCCTCAGTTTAATTATCTGTAAAGTGGGATTTGGACAAGATGATCTCACTCTGTAGTGTGATGTACTGGAAAGAATACTGACTTTAGAATTTTAAAAATTGAATTAGAAGTTGAATATTGTTAGGATGTCCCTTAATCCTGTTTGCCTCAGTTTCCTCATCTGTCAAATGACCTAGAACAAGATATAGAAAACTACTCAGATATCTTTGACAAGAAAATCCCAAATGAGATCATGAAGAGTCAGACATGACTGAAAAAAACTAAACAGCACCTCTACTCTATTTATTGAAAAACAACTATACTGAATTGCTTTGATATTGATTTGTCAAGTCACAATCTCGCTGGATTTCATATTCCTCATCTATACAATGACTGATTGGTTGGATAATCTCTAAAGTCATTTTAGCTCTCTAATCTCTCTAATTTCTGAGCTTCCATTTTCTTAGCTTTAAAATTGTAATTATAATATTTGGATGATCGCTATTGCAGGTTCTTCACAAAAAACAAATGGGATGATGTGATGTAAAGTACTTTGTAAAATGCTAAATGACTATGAGTAACTATTATTAGGAAGAGACAGAAAATATCAGAAAGATAATGACCAGTTTCTGATACTTGACACTTTTGAGAAGGACAGAGTTTGTTTTTTTTAATTTCATTTTTACATCTCTCCCATCTCTGTCTTTACTCTTGCCATTTCCTATATTTGAAAGCCTTTACATGCTACACTCTCATTTCCTGTGGCAATCCTATCCACCCTTCAGATCCTAGCTCACATACTTTTTGCTCAGAAAAACTTATCCTGACTCATACTGAGACTCATTTTTCAGATCTGTGCATTAATGCATTAGTCATGTTTCATTTCATATAATGGTCATTTGTGAATTTGATATAACTCTTTTCTAAAATATAAACTCCAGGAGGACAAGAAATTTGTCATATCTAAATGTTGCATCTCTTCTGGTACCCACCATAGTGTTTCTATACCTTGTAGGTGCTTAATAAATGCACTCCCTCTCTTTTTTAGTATTCCCATCTCTTATTCCAGCCTTGGCCATTGGTCCAGCCCTCTCACTTTGTTAATATGCATAGAAGGTTATTAAACTATCAGTATCCTTTGATCCAGCAATACCACTACAAGGTCTGTATCCCAAAGAAATTATAAAAAAGGAAAAAGGACCCACATGCACATATACAAATATATTTAGAGCAGTTCTTTTTGTAGTGGCAAAGAATTGAAAATGGAGGGTTTTCCCATCAGTTGGGGAATGGTTGAATAAGTTGTGCTAGATTAATATAATGGAATATTATTGTGTTATAAGAAATAATGAGCAGGAAGATTTCAGAAAAAAACCTGGAAAGATTTATATGAACTGATGCTGAGTGAAGTGAGCAGAACCAGGAGAACACTATATAGTGTAATAGGTACCTTGTGTGATGATCAGCTTTGACAGACTTAGTTCAATAAAATGGCCTAAGACAATTCCAAAAGACTCATGATGGAAAATGCTAACCACATTCAGAAAAAGAACTATAGAATCTGAATGCAAATCAAAGCACACTGTTTCCATATTTGTATGTGCTTTCTTTCTCATGCTTTTCCCCTTTTATTCTTATTCTTCTCTCACAATGTGATTAATATGGAAATATATTTAATATGATTGTACATTTCAAACCTATGTCACATTGATGTTTTGGGAAAGGGAAAGGGAGAGAAGTAGGAAGAAAAAATTGGAACTCAAAATCTTAGAAGAGTGAATATTGGAAATAATCTTTATATATAATTAGAAAAATAGAATACTATTACATGGGAAAAAATGATAAATGTATGTTGAATTATACATATCTTTTTTCCAAGGAAAGCTAATCATGGTTCTAAAATTAATTAATTAATTAATTGGAGTTCCTGGGATTGTCACATTTGAGAAAGAGTGCTCTTAGAATCTATAACATCAGTTCACAAAACAAATGTCTTTTTCTTCATATCCCTGTACCTAACAGGAAGTTTAAGCATAATGTTAGGAAAAATTTCCTAAATTACAGTTCTCTAAAAGTAGAATGAGGACCTGTGTTCATATTCGCCTTCAGATATTTAACACTTGCTAGCTATGTGACCTTGGACAAGTAACTTAACTCTGATTGCCTTGCAAAAATAATGATGATAATGATGATGATGATGATATCTCTAGCCTGGGGATAGTAGATATTTGTTATTTTGAATTGTATTAAACTAGACACTTTTTTCCCTATAAGTGAGTTACAGTCCTCTCAAACTCCTGGTACTTCAGATAGAAAGTTCCCAGAAACTGGAGTGGAATATTGGGTCCCAGTGGTTCACCTCATTTTGTCCCTTCTGCTCTATAGGACCATTAGGGATCCAGGAATTTCCCCATTGCTCCCTCTCTTTTCCTGCATCCCCATCTCTTACTGTAGCCTTGGCCATTAGTTCAACCCTCTCACTTTCATCTACACCCCCAGTCACTCACCATATCTCTGTCTCTTGCCATTGCTTTCTGACTCCTACATCACCCCATGACATCCTTAGTCAGCAAGAGACCATTATGTTCATGTACAGAGATTTGCTCTTCTTCAGGAATCCCTTCTCACAGCCTTTCATATATGCACAATTAGGTCCTCTTCTAGCTAAAAGTGTAGCTGAGAGGAGAGGGGCTGACCTCCTTTTCCTTGACATGTGCCCATTTGCCCCATTCATCTGCTCTTGAGGCTGGGGCAGGGAAAGGGGGGAGGGGATGTTCTTCACCTACTTGTTCGATAAATTCAGCTCACTTGATAATTGTACACAATCTTTCTTTCTCTCTCTCTCTCTCTCTCTCTCTCTCTCTCTCTCTCTCTCTCTCTCTCTCTCTCTCTTTCTTACTCATTCTCTTTCTCTTTAGATGTTTTCAATGGATCTTAGTGAGTGTCTCAATAATTTGAATCAACAAGAGAGATTATACAAATTGGATGCTAATTGATTAGGGAGATGATATTTTACAATGGAAAAAAGTCTGAATTTCAAGTCAGAGGACCTGAATTTGAATCTTATCTCTGTGACTCCTTATGGGACCTTAAACTACTCTGAGTCTCAGTTTCTTCATCTGGAAAATAAGGACACTGGACTAAATGCCTTGTAAAGTTCCTTTGAGATCCTATTTTCCTATGATATTTTCAGTGATCTCCAAAAGTTGTTAAACAAAAATAGCCCCTGGAAGGAAGCAATGGCACTAGATAATGAGAAGCTAATTTGTAATTTGCACATTGTCAAAGAAGGAAAGAAGGAAGGAAGGAAGGAAGGAAGGAAGGAAGGAAGGAAGGAAGGAAGGAAGGAAGGAAGGAAGGAAGGAAGGAAGGAAGGAAGGAAGGAAGGAAGGAAGGAGGGAAGGAAAGAGGGAAGGAAGGAGGGAAGGAAGGAAGGAAGGAAGGAGGGAGGGAAGGAGGGAGGGAAGGAAGGAGGGAAGGAAGGAGGGAAGGAAGGAAGGAGGGAAGGAAGGAGGGAAGGAAGGAGGGAAGGAAGGAAGGAAGGAGGGAAGGAAGGAGGGAAGGAAGGAGGGAAGGAAGGAAGGAAGGAAGGAAGGAAGGAAGGAAGGAAGGAAGGAAGGAAGGAAAGGAAAGGAAAGGAGAAGGGAGGGAGGGAGGGAAGAGAAAAGGAAACACATTCTTTGCTGATGTCTTAAGGAAACAGGCTCAAAGTATATGCTTTAGTTTATGTATCAAGATGGATAATTTGAATCCCCAAGGGTCAAACTGCAAATCAAACAGATTGGTCCAGGAGGGAAGCTGTAGCTAGCTGGTCTTTGTGGAGAAGAAAAACTTGACAGAGGAGGCACCTTTCTTCCACTTTCCTCTAAGATGCAACTGAACTTGCTCCTCCCACTCTGTAGATTCCTGGGGAATGGCAGTGGTTAGTGGGGGCAGAGCAGGAGGGGCTGCAATGTGAAATTGGAACAGAGGAAGGGATCAGATTTAAAACGATAATTCTAAAATGAAATCTGGCTCATTTTTTATTTGCACACATTTGCGCAGTTTAAAAATAGTCAGTCCCCTGGCCTTTGTTTCCAGCCCCGATCCCCAGGAGCCGGCCCTCCGTCATCCGGGTGGGCCTGATTAAACAAGAGAAACTCCATCTCTGGCTCTCCCCCTCCGTCATTACCGCTGCATTATCTTGCTCTTCAGACTGATTTTTAATTTTTATATTTGCCATTACAAGTGATTTAGGGGGACATTCATTGCCTGGCTTGCCCTGAGTCATTAAATTTGCCTAGGTTGAATAGTCTGATGTTCACCTGAAATTAACCAAATCGGAGACGTTATCTTGCTGGATTTTCAGCGGCCTGAGAAATAGACCAAAGACTTGGTCTCCTGCTCTACTCCAGTGCTTAATGGAAAAATATTTTTAATTGATAAAAGAGGTAATTAGCCAAGTCTAAAAGGGGCCTGCTAATTATGCTGTATATCTTGCAGAGTTACTTTGCCTGTGGTTTCCAGAAGGGGAAGCAAGCTGTCCTAAATTTTGTTTTAAACTTAATAATTGGAAGAGGATTTCCTTTGGTAGGACACTGGGCTATCTTTGTAAACTGTATTGAGATGGACATTGAGCCAAGTTAATATTAAGGAATCCCCATGAGTCCTGGTTATATTGAAGAAGTTGGATTACCTAGTTATAGTGGAAAAGTGCCAGACCTAAGGTCTTTGACCACTTTTGGATGACCAGGGCATGGGTTTCTTAAGTGGATTCTGAAAAGAGCCAGAAATTCAATGGAGTCGAGCTAAAGCAGTTGTTTCTAGGTCTTAATATGCAATTCTGGAAGAAAGCTGGATGGAAGGAAGGTCAAAGGTGGTAGTACTCCCATCGATCCAAGATGGCAGCACACTTTGAGTGACCCTCGACAAGGATAGGGAAGAAGTGATGAGATAAGAAAATTTGAATAACACCCAAATAGTAAAAAACCTAAACTTTTTATATGATCTTTGATGCAGTAAATAGACCTGGAATCAAGGAGACCTGGATTCAAATTGAGCCTCAGATACTTACTAATTTTATGACTTTGGGCAAGTCAGTTGCTCTCTATTTCCCTCAGTTTCCTCGCCTGTAAAATAAAAATAAAAATGGTGCTTCTTTCCAGGGTTGTTGAGAGAATCAAATGAAATAATATCTATAAAATGATAATGATACATAGTAAGTCATGTGTAAACGCTGGCTATTATTATAAGTAACACAGTGGCTAGAGCGCTGTAACTCTTGCTATTTTGGAGGCTGAGGTTGGTGGATATTCTGAACTAGAGTAGAAGGACCGCTCACCAGATGTCTATACTAAGTTGGACATTAATATGGATTAAATTAAAATCCCATCATCTACAAGTAACTTTTTCTAACTCCTCTTAATTCTAGTGTCTTGTCCTCTGTTAACTGTTTCCTATTTAGGCTGTATATAACTTATTTCTAGTATTTTTTTACATATTATGTTCCCCATTAGACTGTAAGGGCAGAGGTAGATTGAGGGCAGGGACTGGTTTTTGCCTCTTTTGGTATCTCCAATGCTTAGCACAGTGCCTGACAGTAGTAGGTTCTTAATGATTGATTGGTGCTGATCCTATTTGGGTCAGGCTCATGAATGACTCCTTCATGTCTTCGCTGGGTGGGATAGGGAGACAGGCTCTCGAAAAACAGACAGCCAAATCAAGAACTGTGATTGTGCCTGATAGATAAAGTGGACTTTTTGTAACTTTTTAATCATCTCAACCTTATAATTCCACAGTCATGGATGACCAGTTTGTATTTCCTAAGAGACAAAAATCAATCAAATCGATCGGGTTGCACTGTTGTGAACACACACAAAAATACACATACTCCATATATATGTGTACTTATATGGGTCTATACTTTATATGCATTTATACATTTACACATATACCTTATATATTACATAACATACATTATAATACATACATGTATATATATGTATGTGTAGACCTCATCTCCCTACACACACACACACATATATATATATATATATATATATATATATATATATATATATATATATATATATATATATATCATATACTACACACATTTCTCTCTCTCCCCTCTCTCTCTTTCCATTTCCTATGTTTTCTCTAGATTTTTTTTTTCATCTCTACTCTCCCAGAGTTTCTACTTATCTGTTCCTTTTCAATATCCCTTGGTGGATCTGTGTATATGTGCATGTGAATATGTATATATGTATTATGTTGGTAGGTATATGTGTATATGAGCTATATGTATTTATATGTATACGTGCATATATTTGTATTATAGAAAGGGCAATTAGTGCGTTAGATGGATCTTCTGTGGTAGACTTATAGAAGACATAGAAAAGAATCACATAAGATGAGAAGACAGAAGGATTGCAATCTGTACATGTGGAGGGAGGGCTCTGCCAGGTGACATCATGGATCCACATATACACGTATATCCATGGATGGATGGATGGATTTTACATACACACAGACACATAGTCTTTAGGTTCATGTCTAAAATGGGTTTGATTCACTCTCTGAGCTTTAAAACCCTCAAATATCACTAGTCAAAGCCCTTCTGTTCTTGCAAGTCCAAGACCAAATTTGACTTTTTTGAGGTTTGGATGCAGAGTCTTAAGGACTCAGTTCTGGCCCCAGAATGTAATCAAGAGGCTAAGATTTATTTTTAGCTGGGGAGGTTCAGCAGACAAGGGCATCTAGCAGCAGGTAACCAACCTTTCCCACCCTTGATAAATATCTGAGATTTTCCACAGGACTCTTTCTTTAAAAGGCTGGGCCCACTGCTGTCAAGCATGTATTTGTTTCCCTCTCCCGCTTCTGCTGGACTGGCTATTTTTCTGCTGACCACAGCCATCACACACATTTCTGTTCCACACAGCCAGGATATGTTCAAATTCCTCACTGAAGCCTGAGGCTCAATAGATCAATGGTCTTTTAACCTCCTTCAAGAGGTCATATGGATCCCAAAGTTAGAGCTTCACGTAAACCCAGAAGCTCTTAAGTCCAGGTGGCTCATTTTACAGACCCTGACATTTAAGGACATTAAGTGACTTGTCCAAGGTCACATAGGTAGTGAGGGTCAGAGTCAGGATTTGCTCCTAAGTCTTTCCTCTGACTCTTTTCTGGCTGAATCATTCTATACTTGTATGATTATACTTTCTCCCATTCCATTCCTGTGATTTCATTAGCAATTCCACTCCTTGATGTGGAAACTTTCTCTAAGGGGACAAATCAGAAACCCTTCTTTTTAGTTGGAGGGGTTAATCTGGGGCCCTGAGAAATTAAATAAAATAAGGACTTTAGATGTCATCCCATCTAATTCCTTGATTTTACAAACAAGGAAACTGAGGCTTGGAGAGTGGAAATTACTTCTCCAAAATTATACACATAAGTAGCAGATGTGGGATTTGCTCATTAGGAGACCTCAGTAGCTATTTGAAAAATACTAATATGTTTTTTCCAGAATAAGAATAATTTTGAAATGGGGTGTTTTGTTTCATAGCATTTTCAGAGTAACTGAAAGTTACCATATATTCCCATACTTGGATTATGATTTCTCAAAAGATTTGTAGGAAATTTGTTGGAAAGGAACTTAGAAAATAGCTAATGTGAACCCTCAGATGGGGAAACTAAGGCCCAAAGAAAAAGAAATAGCTTGCTAAGGACACACAAAAAATCATCAGAATTTGAACTCAGACTTCTGACTCCAAATTAAGTACTTCTTTGCACTGTATTTTGCTGCTTCTAAAATTAAAATAAAATACATTCACTCAAAAAACAATTAACAAAAAACCAATTTTTCAAGACATTAGAAGAAATATAAAACTTACATAAAATGTTTCTTGTGGAGTTTAACAAATATAGATATTGCAATATACAAAATATATTCTATATTTTACTTATATAGTACTTATATAAAAGATACTAGTACATGGTAAATTTGTTGTTAACTGTTATTCAGTCATTTTTTATATATGCCTTGATTCTTCATGATGATATTTGGGGTTTTCTTGGAAAAGATGTTGGAGTGGTTTGACATTTTCTTCTGCAGCTCATTTTACAGATGAGGAAACTGAGGTAAACCATGTTAAGTGACTCGCCGAGGATCATGCAGTTAGTAAGTGTCTGAGGCCAGATTGAACTCAGGAAAATGAGTCTTTCTGACTCCAGGCCAAGCACTTGATCCACTGTGATTCTTTCATGTTTTGTTCTATCTCAGAAAGATTGGGAGCTAGGAGGGCATACAATAGGCACTTAATAAGTGTTGATTTTGTTTTCTTGTATGAAAGTTATATATATATATATGTATATATACATACACAAACACATGGTACATGCATGTATGTGTGTATATCCAATACAAGGTCAATGAACAAGATAAAATAACTCCTCAAAAAAAAAACCCAACTTAATTAATATTTGATGTCAGTCTTCAAAAGCAGGTTGATCGATTTTTTGGTTTAAGCTCTTGCTTATAAATAAGAACCAGAAAAATCTGAGGGTGTTCATCCATTCAACTAAGAAGCGTCTATTAATCATGTCCCGCATGTCAGGTAATATGGAGATGGGGAGGGAGAAGACACTAGCAACTGAATGGATTAAAATTGACTTATATAATAGATAAAATTTAAATTTAACTTGGAAGGAAAAGAAGGAAGGAAGATGATGAGAGGCTTTTTAATATTGATTTTTTTTTTGGTTCATTTTGGGTTTCAAGCTGTCTCCCTTCCTCCTCTTCAACTCTGCACTAGAGCAAAACTTCTTAAATTGTGGGTTGAGACCCCATGTGGAGTCATGTAACTGAATCAAGAACTGTGATTGTGCCTGATAGACAAAGTGGACTTTTTATAACTTTTTAATCATCTCAACCTTATAATTCCACAGAGTCATGGATGACCAGTTTGTATTTCCTAAGAGACAAAAATCAATCAAATCGATCGGGTTGCACTGTTGTGAATAACCACAAAAATACACATACTCCATATATATGTGTACTTATATGAGTCTATACTTTATATACATTAGGATTAAGTGACTTGCCTAAGGCCACACAGCTAGTAAATAGTAAAGTATCTGAGACCACATTTGAACTCAGGTCCTCCTGACTGCAGGGCTGGTGCTCTAACCACTGCACCACCTAGCTTATATACTTTTATGCCCAGTATTGCATGAAAAATTTCTAGGGAGAAAAAGGTTCACAAGTGGAAAAAGTTTAAGAAGTCCTGTCCTAGAGAAGACCAATATCTGATACAGTTATATTAATATATATAAAACTATACCAGGCATCCTTCTGTTTATCAGTTCTTTCCCTGGAGGCAGATAGCATCTTTATTCATAAGTCCTTTGTAGTTGAATATTCATTGTTCACAGTGACTCTTTGCTGCAGTTGTATCCAACATTCTTTTGGTCATTTTGCTCTTTGTTATTTAATGCAAAGTTTTCCATGGTTTTCTGAGATTAACTTGCTTATCATTTCTTACAGCTCAGTAGTATTTCATCACTGGTGAATGGCCTTAAAACCTACATAAGGAAGGAGACATTTTTACCTAATGATAGGAGAGAGCCACTGGCATTTTCCAAGCTCATGATATGGCGGCATTTATAAATCTTGTAGCTGGGGAGGATCAAGGAGAAAAGTGGATTAGAGAAGATGCTATAATAATGAAAAATAATAATAAAAATAAAAATAAAAAATAAAATAAAATAAAATGACATGTATTAGGGAATGCACATTATACCAGCTCATTCATTTAGCCTTGCTTTCCCAATGCACTTCTCACACTTTTCTTTGGGTCAATATGACTCAATAGCCAGAAAAGATAATGTGTTTTTAGGCTGAATTTAATGGAGCTGAAATGTGAAAACTGGAGAAACAGGTTTTTATTTGTATTTAGGCCATCCAGAAAAAAGAAGGGTTTTCTTCCTCCTCACTTTCCAGAAATTAGAAGCCATTTGTCCAGGGAAAGTAAAGGAGGATTGTCAGCAAAATTTAAATTTCCTGAAAAAATGAACTGTTTCAGTTTTTGTCATTATATCCTCAACACCTAGCACAGGGTCAAGTATTTAACAAAAACGTGTGGGATGAGCCCAGCAAGCATTTATTAAGCTCTTACTTGGTTCGTTACTCAGATGGTAAACATTTGTGAAGTCCATGCCATCTATGCGAAAAGAGATAGTTCCTATCCTTAAGGAGCTTACAATCTAATATAGACGATGCAAATAAATATGTACCAAAAAGCTATACATTCATATAGGAAATAATTAACTGAGAGAAGGAAATAGAAGAAAGAGGGAGTGGGAAAGGCTTCCTGTGAAAGACAGCAAGCAAAGGGGCAGAGATGAGAAGAACATTCAAGATATAGGAGAAAGTAAGAAAATGCTGGGAGCGTTTTGTTTGTGAAGGACAAGATGGAAGAGATCATGAGGGTGGGGACCACTAGGAGTGTAAAGTAGGATTGCTGATGGTGGTTTAAAAAGATAAGATAAATGTGTATTGGGGGTTGGGTTGGTGGTATTATGAAAGGTTTTGACCGCCAAACAGAGGATTTTAGATTTGATCTTGGAGAATATAGGAAGGCACAGGAAGGTATTGAGTGGAGGGTAGCATGGTTAGACTGATACTAATAATAATAATAACCATCCAAGAAAAACAAGAAGCTTATGAAAAAAAGGTAACCAACTAGACAAAGAGGTACAGAGGCTCATAGATGAAAATAATGCTTTGAAAGAGGAAGCCAGCGAAGCTACAAAAGACCAAGAAATAACAAAACAGATTATAAGAATGAGAAAATAAAACAGAATGTAAAACATTTTATAAGAAAAATGCAGATCTGTGGAGTTGCGAAAGAATCCAGCCATTCTGGAGAGCAATCTGGAATTATGCCCAAAAAGTTATCAAACTGTGCATACCCTTTGACCCAGCAGCGCTACTACTGGGATTATATCCCAAAGAAATACTAAAGAGCGGAAAGAGTCATATATGTGCCAAAATGTTTGTGGCAGCTCTTTTTGTTGTAGCTAGAAACTGGAAGATGAATGGATGTCCATCAGTTGGAGAATGGTTGGGTAAATTGTGGTATATGAAGGTTATGGAATATTATTGCTCGGTAAGAAATGACCAGCAGGAGGAATACAGAGAGGCCTGGAGAGACTTAAATCAACTGATGCTGAGTGAAATGAATAGAACCAGAAGATCACTGTACACTTCAACAACAATACTGTATGAGGATGTATTCTGATGGAAGTGGAAATCTTCAACATAAAGAAGATCCAACTCACTTCCAGTTGATCAATGATGGACAGAGGTAGCTACACCCAGAGAAGAAACACTGGGAAGTGAATGTAAATTGTTAGCACTAATATCTGTCTGCCCAGGTTGCATGTACCTTCGGATTCTAATGTTTATTGTGCAACAAGAAAATGATATTCACACACATGTATTGTACCTAGACTATATTGTAACACATGTAAAATGTATGGAATTGCCTGTCATCGGGGGGAGGGAGGGGGGGTAATTTGGAAAAATGAATACAAAAAAAAAATAAATAAATAAAAAAAAAGAAAAATGCAGATCTGGAGAACAGATCAAGAAGAGAAAATATAAGAATGATGGGACTGACAGAAAATTCTGACCAAAAAGAGAACCTTGACATAATAATGCAGGAAATAATCCAAAAAAAAATTGTCCTAGAGTGATAGAGCATGAGGGGAAAGTAGAAGTAGAAAAAATTGATCACAACCAATTGAGTGTGTGTATGTATATAAATATATATGTATACATAAATATATGTTTTCTTGAATGTAGCCTGCTTGGGAGTGGAGGGGTGGGGATAA
Organism: Sminthopsis crassicaudata; assembly: GCF_048593235.1. Lineage (NCBI taxonomy): Eukaryota > Metazoa > Chordata > Mammalia > Dasyuromorphia > Dasyuridae > Sminthopsis > Sminthopsis crassicaudata. The sequence continues at coordinate 221,414,987 of NC_133622.1, read as the reverse complement.
AAGGAGGGAAAAGAATAAAGTAAATAAGATACACAGCAGAGAACAAAAGAACAATTTACAAGGAAGTAAAGAAAAGCTGGACATTCATGAATATAATTTCTTGTACTGATACACACACACACACACACACACACACACACACACACACTTTCTTCAATCTGGTAATCAGTTGTTATATATTTTGTATTCTCCCTGATCTTCTGTTGAGCACATGACAATGTTCTCTTTTGTTTTGCTTTATTTTGTTTTATATTTCTTTTATGTTTTCCTTTTTTTAACTCTGCTTTTTTCACATTAAAAAAAAAGGGGGGGGGAAAGGTCAGACCTGCACTATGAGGCAATGTACTAGGCGTTGAAGATACAATGGCAAAGATGGAAACAATTCCTGCCCTCAAGATGTTTAATCTACCATTAGAAGGAGGGGAGAGGAACAACATGTACATAGAAAATTAAATAGAAAAAATGTCTCTTCCTCTCTCTCTCTCTCTCTCTCTCTCTCTCTCTCTCTCTCTCTCTCTCTCAATGTTCTTTCTACAGCACCTTCAGATTTGTAAAATACTCTGCACGTATTTTTGCATCTCTTATAATAATCCTGTGGAATAAATGACATTGTCTGCATTTTACAGATGAGAAAACTGAGGCAGATGAGGTTAAGTGACTAGTTCAGGGTCATACAGCTAGTAAGTATCTGAGGGTGCATTTGAACTCAGGAAGAGAGATCTTCCTGATTCTAGGTCCAGTGCTCTTTCCAGTGTGTAACCTAACTGCTCTCCATTTTATGGAATAGTTTTTAGGTTAACTTATCAATTGTATCTCTTAATATATCGAAGTACTTTTTTTTAGAAAATAAGAGTACAACATAAAACAGTAGAAACTTGGAATCCAGAAGCCCTGGATTCAAATCCTTGCTGTGCAACTTGGTGTTTGTGTGATGTAAGCCTCAGTTTCCTTGATTAAACAGTGAGGGGGTTGAACTAGTTGGCCCCTATGTTCCCTTTCTGTTCTGAATCTATGAACCTACAACATTTTAATCCAAAAATAAATCATGCAGTTCTTAAAATGGGGGATTCACTAGTTTAATGATTATTTTTCAATATATTTGGTTTTCTCTATAAATGTGTTTTATTCTGAGAAGAGATCAATTACCTTTAGGAGATTGCCAAGCCCCCTCCTCATGTCTTCCTATAAGATTACTTTTCATTTATGCATATATATGGTATAAATACATAGCTGTATCCTTTTTGTCCCCTCCTCTTAGAATGTGAGCTCTCTAGAGCAGGGACTTGTGACTTTGCCTTCCTTTAATACCCAATGTCTGTACATAGTGCACTTAATAAATGCTTAAATGCTTATGAACAGTGATGATGATGATGATGATAAGAATCCCTGTCTAGACAGGCGAAAACCTTATTATAGGTTTTTGTTCAGCTTCTCTCCCATCCAGTAGAATATTAGCTTCTTGAGGGTAGAGATCATTCCATTTTTGTCTATAGCCCCAAAATCTAATATAATAGAGACTTAATATTTGGTAAATTGAAAGCAACAGAGGCTATTGATCTCTGATATTTTTTTAATTTAATTTTTATTTTATTTTATAATTATAACTTTTTTTGACAGTACATATGCATGGGTAATTTTTTACAACATTATCCCTTGCCCTTACTTCTGTTCAGATTTTTTCCCTTCCTCCCCCAACCCCCTCCCCCAGATGGCAGGCAGTCTTATACATGTTAAATATATTACAGTATATTCTAGATACAATATATGTGTGTAGAATCAAATTTCTTGTGCACAGGAAGAATTGGATTCAGAAGGTAAAAATAACAGATTACACTCATTTCCCAGTGTTCCTTTTCTGGATGTAGCTGATTCTGTCCATCATTAATCAATTGGAATTGGATTAGCTCTTCTCTATGTTGAAGATATCCACTTCCATCAGCATACATCCTCGTACAGTATTATAGTTGAAGTGTACAGCGATCTTCTGGTTCTGCTCGTTTCACTCAGCATCAGTTGATGTAAGTGTCTCCAAGCCTCTCTGTATTCCTCCCGCTGGTCATTTCTTACAGAACAATAATATTCCATAACATTCATATACCATAGTTTACCCAACCATTCTCCAATTGATGGGCATCCATTCATCTTCCAGCTTCTAGCCACTATGAAAAGGGCTGCCACAAACATTTTGGCACATACAGGTCCCTTTCCCTTCTTTAGTATTTCCTTGGGATATAAGCCTAGTAGTAGTATGGCTGGGACAAAGGGTATGCACATTTTGATAACTTTTTGGGCATAGTTCCAGATTGCTCTCCATAATGATTTGGATTCTTTCACAACTCCACCAACAATGCATCAGTGTCCCAGTTTTCCCACAGCCCCTCCAACATTCATCGTTATTTGTTCCTGTCATCTTAGCCAATCTGACAGGTGTGTAGTGGTATCTCAGAGTTGTCTTAATTTGCATTTCTCTGATCAATAGTGATTTGGAACACTCTTTCATATGAGTGGAAATAGTTTTAGTTTCATCATCTGAAAATTGTCTGTTCATATCCTTAGACCATTTATCAATTGGAGAATGGCTTGATTTCTTATAAATTAAAGTCAATTCTCTGTATATTTTGGAGATGAGGCCTTTATCAGAACCTTTAACTGTAAAAATGTTTTCCCAATTTGTTACTTCCCTTCTAATCTTGTTTGCATTAGTTTTGTTTGTGCAGAAACTTTTTAATTTGGTGTAATCAAAATTTTCTATTTTGTGATCAATAATGGTCTCTAGTTCTCCCTTGGACACAAACTCCTTCCTCTTCCACAAGTCTGAGAGATAAACTATCCCATGTTCCTCCAATTTATTTATGATTTCGTTCTTTATGCCTAAATCTTGGACCCATTTTGATCTAATCTTAGTATGTGGTGTTAAATGTGGGTCCATGCCTAGTTTCTGCCATACTAATTTCCAGTTTTCCCAGCAGTTTTTGTCAAATATTGAATTCTTATCCCAAAATTTTGGATCTTTGGGTTTGTCAAACACTAGATTGCTATTTTTATTCACTATCTTGCCCTGTGAACCTAACCTATGCCACTGATCAACTAGTCTATTTCTTAGCCAATACCAAATGATTTTGGTGACTATTGATTTATAATACAGTTGTAGATCAGGTACCAATAGACCACCTTCACTTAATTTTTTTTTTCATTACTTCCCTGGAAATTCTCGACCTTTTGTTGTTCCATATGAATTCTGTTGTTATTTTTTCTAGGTTATTAAAATAGTTTCTTGGAAGTCTGATTGGTATAGCACTAAATAAATAGATTAGTTTAGGGAGTATTGTCATCTTAATTATATTCGCTCGGCCTATCCAAGAGCACTGAATGTCTTTCCAATTATTTAAATCTGACTTTATTTTTGTGGCAAGTGTTTTGTAATTTTGCTCATATAATTCCTGACTCTCCTTTGGTAGATATATTCCCAAATATTTTATACTATCGACCGTTATTTTGAATGGAATTTCTCTTTGTATCTCTTGCTGTTGGATTGTGTTGTTAATGTATAAAAATGCTGAGGATTTATGTGGATTTGATCTCTGATATTAACCATTTCTCATCGGTGGTTCAGGGTGCTGATGATTTCATGCACTAATGAACAAGAGAACAATCTCAATAACCTGAGTTATTCTAAAAATCTTTCGGGTGTAGAATATGCATTTTTTCTAACTAAAATTTTGCCACGTCACAATTCATTACTGAGACCTGCAGGGACTGACAAGGGAAGCACAAAATGTGTCCGCTTGTTGCTAGACCAGATTATATCTCCCAGCAATTAATGCTTTTAGTCACATTAAGCCTGGAAATAATGCTTTCTGACATTACAGTATTTCCCATTACAACTGCATTCTGTTGCATTGGTGCATAATCGGACTTGAAATATATTACCTAGGAAGAATATGTTTCTCTTTGAAACAGTCAAACCTCATTAGAAATCCAAGGTTTGAAAAAATCATGTTGTTAACAGTTATGTCCCCTAGCAAAGTTTTGCTTCCCCTAAATAGTGTTAAGCCCGCACCCAACAGCCCCGTCTCTCCTGAGTCTTTCCTCTTCATTGCACTGGAAGGAACAGAGAAAGCCCAGAATGCACTTAATGTGGGCTGGTTTTCCATGTCTCATCTTTTTGAAGCTACATTAATAGTAAATGGAAAAAGATATTTTGTAGTTGAGTTCCAGTCTCACCTGTCTCAAAGACAGTGTAGCACGTGTTGGGAAATCCTGTTTCTAATATATACTTTGCAATTGTCCACAGGCAATGATCTAAGATTGCAAGACTCAGATTCTGGGGAGTTTTTATCCCCATCCATGTCTTTTCATGATTTTCTGAAGTCATCCTTCTCCTCATTTCTCCTAGCAGAGTAGTATTCCATTACAATCATATACCACAACTTGTTCAGCCACTTCCCAATGGATGTACCTCCCCTCAATTTCCAACTCTGCCATCACAAAAAGTTGCTATAAATATTTTTGTATAAAATTTTCTATTTTTAAAAAATCTCTGTGAGATTTCATTTGAATTATTTGGGATAGTTTGAGATAACCTAGAAGTGGAAATTGTTAGACCAAAGATAATGCATTGTTTTTATAGCCTTTGGGGCATAGCTCCAAATTGATCTCCAGAATGGTTGAATCAATTTACAACTCTGCCATTAATATTCCAATTTTCCCATATCTCCTCCAACACCATTTTTCTTTTCTATCATATCAACCAATCCAAGTGTGAGATGGTACCTCAGAGTTCTTTTAATTTTCATTTCTCTCATCAACAGTGGATTTAGAACATTTTTAAATTCTTGGTTTATACAGAAACGTGTATACATGTAATATTTTTATGTATATGTATGTACATGCAATACACACACACACACATATATATAAAAAACATATTTGGGCTAGTTTTCTCATCTATTACAAAGCTTCTTAAGCTGTAGGTTGTGACTCTGGGGTCATGTAACTGAACATGGGGGTTATGAAATTATGATTTTATTATCAGTAAATATTTGATTTGTATACCTATTTTACATACCTAAGATCACATAAAAATTTCTTCAGCGAAAAGGGGTCATGAGTGAAAGTTTAAGAAGCCCTGATCCTTAAGATAAAAGCTTTGAACTTGATTATATCTGAGGTCTCCCAGCTTCCATGATCATTTCAAGGGGAATATTCCCTCCAAAGATAGAGGATAACTCATCTGTTCTCTGTTGTAACCTCCCGTGTTTGCCAGGAAAGCTATCCAATATACCAAGGGCCTTCCTTGCTTTCTCTTGATATCATGTCTGCAGGCTAACCAGTGGGTATCTTTGCTCCAAACACAAAATACTGATACTACCAATATTCTTATTAAAGATGACCTTCAGTTGGAATTTCTATTTTTCCTATAAAAAGCATTGCCAAATTCACATTTTATAAAAAAGACTCTCTTTGAAGGTAAGGAAAGTTATTTCTTAACTTCATAATCTTATATTGTAGAGTTGCAAGCTGGAAAAAATAAAACTTCCTTATATATTTACTGATAGTAGATTCTTCTCAGAAATGTTTCCTTTGGTTAAGATTCCTAGTCTGCCTTTAAAATAAAAACAGCGAGAAGCCTAAGCTGTAAATTCATAAGCCAGGAGAGATACAGATGGTATTTTGAACCAGAGCACTGGCAAAATGCAAAAAGGCCCTACAAAGCTGGAAACTCCTAAACATTTTGATTTTGTTGCAAATCTTAGTGCCTACTGCTGGAGATCCCATTAAAACTTTACACATTTTCATAAAAACGGAAATCATCTACGTTAATAACAAAATCAAGAGAAAGGACACGGAAAATTCCCATCAGGATCCTTTATTGTTTTTTGCTTCCGAGTTAGAACAAGATGGGATTTTCAAACCTGTGAGGCTGTTCTCAGCCATTCTGTAGGCTCCATCACCTCCTCCTTTGGTGGACTGGTGCTGAGTCTTTTTTCACCTGGAAGACTCGGGCTAAGTTTAATGGAATCTTAGAAAAATTCTCTTCATTATTTGAAAAAGGAAAAAAAAAAAAGGAGCTATTTCCTTGTCTTTGTTAGAAGGCTTGAGAGGCAGTATGGTGGTGGACAGAGGTTGCCTTGCTCAGAAAAACCTGGGTTCAAAGTCTCACTTCTGAGTGGGTGAAGGAGGCAAGTTACTTCATCTGTTAATGTCCCAAGCAACAAGAAGTCCCAATGGAATTGCAGGATTTGACTAGAGAAAGGGAGTTTCCCCACTGGGAGTTCCTCAAGCAGAGATCCCAAGACCAAGATGGAAAAAAAAAATTCAAATGTCTTCTTTAGAGGTTCAAGGAGTTACTCATTCTGTCTCCACCTTGTCTAACCACTCAAACACTATTTTTGTAAAAGTGTGAAGGGGGGTGGGATTGTTGTACACATTAACAGATGCATACAGAACAAAAATACAAAGTTTATAGAAACCATTTACAGGAACAGCTCATGTTATCAAGGTCAGAAGAAAGAGTGATTTCCAAAGGAAGGTTTCCAGAGGACTTATCTACAATGATGAAGAGAGCTTTCCTTTCCCCACCCAAAGAGCAATCCAAACCCATGTTCATCTGAGCCTCCACTCCCTACAATTCTCGGAGATCTGATGGAATGTTTTGGCCCTATCTAAATTTTATTTCCCTCTACTTAAGAAAAAGTAAAACAAAAATAAAAACAAAAAACCTTTTAAAGAGCTGAGTTGTCAAAATACATTCCCAAATAATATTGACATCTTCTGAAAACAGAAGACATTTGAAGAGAAATTTAACTGAGACAATAATAAAGACTAAATCTCTTTGGGTGAAATCCCAAGTAACAGACTATTTTTCTTCCACATTTTGAGGTAATAAAACTGCTTGGTCAGGGATAGGCTGGTGCAAATTGGAAGACCATCACGACTGTGGCAGCCAGCAAGGAAACTGGCCAGAGTCCGAGATTCTATGGAGAGAGAGCATCAGAGCTCATCGTGATTCTTTGTGAGGTCTTCTCCATAGTTGGTAGCTTGGCTGCCGACAAACATGTTCCAGTTCTCTAGGATCTCTTCTTTGGTTAGCTTCTGATCCTGTTGAGGAAGAGGAATGGGGGATGAGGAAATGGGGAGAAAGTTCTTTAGTGATACGGATGTTGTTATTTTCCAAGGATGCTCGACTCTTTGTACCCTATTTGGGGTTTCTTTGGCAAAGATACTACAGAGTTTTGTCATTTCCTTTTTCAGCTCATTTTTACAGATAAGGAAATTGAGGGAAAGAGGGTAAAGTGATTTGCCCATAAGTATCTGAAACGGGATTTGAACTCAGTTCTTCCTGACTCCTGACTCAGCGCTCTATCTCCTGAGTCACTTAACTGGGAATAGGGAACTAGATTTGGGAATCAGGAAGGATTAGATTCATGTGACTGTGGAATGCCCTGCCCCCATTCCCTTCTGCCTCATATAATCCCTCGTGTCCTTTAAAGCTTGGGCATGAAGGCTTCCCTAGTGCCCTCCCACCCAGACTCTTGTGTCTCTCCTATATATACATGATTTTAAGCATGCTGTCTCCTCTGAGAGAATGTAAGCTTCCAGAGGGCAGGTCTTTGTATCTCCAGCACCTAATATGGTATCTGGCACACCTCAGTGGCTCTCCATATTTTTTAAATTTAAATTTTAAATTTTAAGTGAATGGACCAGTCTTTTTAGCTCTGACTTTATGATCCTATGAACCTAGAACTTTTTACTTGTTTTTAAGTCTTGAACATTAGTTATCTGGTTAGTTTTTCCTAAAACTCAGTTTCCTCATCTGTTAAATGAAGGGACTGTACCCGATACCGGAGAAGACTTGGGTTTAAATAGCACTCTCCTTGTGATGTTAGGCAAATTATCTAACTTGTCTCCACCTCAGTTTCCCCGTCTGTAAAATAAGCATTAGGCTACATGGGCTGAGGTCCCCATGTCCCTTTCAGTTATCCAAGAACACTTAAAGATCAACGGCAACTCCGCCACTTAGGTCAGGGTCAACATGTCCAAAAAAGAGACTTTGACCTTGAAGTGATCTTAGTCAAACTGGTGGGAGGCAAGGAACATTCCCTTACCTTATCCTTGTCCGACTCGTACACCAAGTGCCTAGCCTCCGCTTGGGCGTGGTCGTAATCCTGGGGAAGAATCCAATGGCGAATCTCCTCTTTGTCCATCTTCCCGTCCTTGTTCAAATCCCGGAAATCGGAAAACTGCTCCCGTTCGGTGACCACCCAGTCTGGTTCTGGGCCATTCTCCTCATGGGCAAACATATCAGCTAAAAAGGAAGGAAATGCTCTTTTTAACATATGTTCTCTTCACAGAATACTACAATTAGGATACAAGTTAAAGATGGAGAAATCCCAATTACAAGTTATTACTTAGGGAAGGCATCAGTAAACCTAAAGACTCAGGAACCTGTGCCCCCCAGAGTGGGCTCATCAATTTAGGCAGCTGAGATCACAGAGCCAGAAAGGGTCATGATATGATAGAAGAGCACCAAATCTGAGGAGACCCCAGCCTTGAACCCTGTATTTCGTGACTGAATTAGCCTTTCTCCCTCTCCCAGGTTCTGCATTTATAAAATTGAAGACGCTGGACTAGTTGGCTATATATTTAGAGCTAAATGGGACCTCAGAAGCCAATGATTCTAGTGACTTCATTTTACCGATAAAAGCAAAGGATTCACACAGAGTCATAGCACTAGTGAGTTTTTTAGATATGATGTGAACCCAGACCCTTGGACTCCTAAGTTTTGCTAGATTATGAAACTTCTCAGAATTTCTTAGCTCTACGTTTATAGTTCTGATTCTATAACCTTTCTCAGCATTCCATTTTCCTCATCTGTAAACTGGGGATACTAATATCTGCCATAGTTATTTGACAGGGTTGGTCTTTATGCAAATATGTACATAATATCTATTGTTAATATAAAATATACAAAAATATAGGTTTTGATTTTTTTTTAAATCTTTTAAAATTGATTTTTTTAAACCAATAACAAGGTCAAAGGCCTTAAGATATAGGTTTGGGTATTAGGAATCTTTGATGGCATCTAGTCCAACCCTCTCAGCACATAGCTCTCCAGCTTTAAGTCCCAACTAGTCCAACCCTCTCAGCACATAGCTCTCCAGCTTTAAGTCCCAACTAGTCCAACCCTCTCAGCACATAGCTCTCCAGCTTTAAGTCCCAACTAAAATCCCACGTTCTCAGTCTTCTCTCAATTTTATTAATCTCAGTGGCTTTCTTCTGCGAGTTACTTTGTATTTATCATTCCTACTTACCATATTTCCTATTTATCATTATATAGCTTGTGTGTGTGTGTATATATATATATATATATATATATATATATATATATATATATATATATATATATATATAAAATCCCTCCCATTAGACTGTAAACTCCTTGAGGACAGGAACTGTCTTTGAATTCCTTTTGTATCCCTGACATTTAGCACATTGTTTTATTAATAAAAGTTTTTGTGGACAGTTTGGATAGAGTTAGGGAGGAACTCATCTTCCTGAGTTCAAATTCAGATTCAGAAACTAATTGTCTGACCTTGGAAAGTCACTTAATCCTGTTTCTTTCAGTTTGCTCATCTGTAAAATGATTTGGAGAAGTTGGAGAAACTATTCCAGTGTCTTTGCCAAGAAAACCCCCAAAATGATATTATAAAAAGTCACTTAGTCCTGCTTGCCTTAGTTTCCCCATCTGTAAAATGAGCTGGAGAAAGAAATGGCAAACCACTCTGAAATCTTTGTCAAGAAAACCCCCAAAAGTCACTTAGCCCTGCCTGCCTCAGTTTCCTCATCTGTAAAATGAGCTGGAGAAGAAATGGCAAACCACCCCAATACTTTCGCCAAGAAAACCTCTATGAGGATAATAAAGAATTGGACGTGACTGAATTGACTGAATAACAATATGTTTATTGAGTGATTAACTGATAGGTGATTAATCCCCAAGGTTATACAAGCTTTAGGTGGAAGAACTAATTTTTAAAAGCAATCCTTGTTCTATATATACTAAGCTTGTCTAGTACAAAAGACAAAAATGTCTCTTCCAGACAAAGGTCCCCAGCTCCTCAGCACCCCTAGGTAGAGTTCAAAAATCACTGGGCAGAGGGGCACAGCTCATCAAAGATCCAATATCACTGGATTCCCCCGGCTGTCTCCTGTCAATTCAACATTGTCCCAATTGTCAATTTGATAGCCTCCCCCTGCCCTGATGCCGAATGTTTCCCTCACTTATGTTCTAGGCAAGGAGAAGACACCTGGTACACACACTTATAAGGCACCTGTCAACATCTGTTATTGCAAGGAGGGATTGCCGCCAAATGTACTCTAATTACGGGGACTCGCAGGCCTGTCTGTTATTTCTGTTGGACGTGAAAAGCGTCCAAATCTTAAGGCTAAATATGATTTATACTGATTAGAAAAGCTCAGCTTTTAATTAGCATGACACGTGCTGGGTTGCAGCGCTGTCGGATGACAGCCTTAGAAATAGATGAAATCTTAAATTTGCGCTTTCATTAAGAAAGCTTAGGAGAGGAGGTTCTGCAATGCTACACGTCCAGTCAGTTTTTGGTTAATGAAAGGTGTCTGGGGACACTAAAGGGAGGTGCCAGATGGAGATCAGGACCTTAGGAAGACCCAAATTCTAATTCTGCCCCAGTCATTTATAAACTGAGGGCCCTGGTTTGACTGTGGTCTGCCTCAGTTTCCTCACCAGGAAAATGAAGATAATACTAGCTCTTCCTCCCAGGGGAGGTTAAAATAAATTAATGTTTGTATTAATGTCTTGCAACCTTCAAATAAGTGTTAGCTATTATGATGATGATATGATGGAGAGTCAGTGGAGGTAGCAACAACAATATCAATTTACCAAAATGGCGGGTACAAGCCAAGCCAAAATGAAACAAGAAGGCAGAGACAATTTCTACTTTTGTGTTTGTATGTTCAGTCCTGGCACAGAGAGTGACACATTAGAGAATCCCTGAATTTCAGGGCTGAAAGACAGCTCAGTGAGCAAATAATCTAACCATTCTATGAAAGGAAATCCCCACAATAGTTTACATGACGAGTGGTAGACTGGTCTCCGCTGAAAAATCTCCAAAGAAAGGGATCCACTACCTCTTAAGCTAGTATCCTAACTGTGCTTTTTTATTATTATTTTTATTTCTGTCTTTTGTTTTCATATTATCTACTGTTCGGACACTGCCCCATCTTTCTGGTCTTATTTCAAGTAACTCTCTTCTTGCACTGGCTCCAACAAAGCTAGTCTACTTACTGTCTTGAGTAGCTCATTTCATTTTGGAACAACTCTAAGAACAACATTTTTCCTGACTTCAAATTCAGTTTACAACTACTATCCAAAGCTCCCGGTTCTTCTATTCTCTAGGGTCAACTAGATAAGATTACTCTAATAGGCACTTAGTATTTATATTGAAAGATTGACTTAAAAATGGTTTACTTGATGAATGAATGAATTTGTTTTTAGCTTGCACAAAGCTTTGAGATGGGACCTTCAAAGCTGGGAGTAGATAATATGAACATGAAAAGAATTCAACAATAAAATTATTAGTCCTACATCATCATAGGGATAAATATAAAATGTGCTTAAGCTTAAAAAATCCATTTCAGAAGCAAAAGATGGAAGAATTACCAGTAGACTATAGTGTATTGGATAAAGAAGTGGGTGCTTCAAGGGACTACATGATGAAGGTGAAAAGAAATTGAGGTCCTGAGAATTTACAGGAAATTGTAAGAATTCTGGTCTAGAGATCACAGAATCATAGCATGTAGATTTGAGATCATCTGGTCATATGATCTGTGCATCAGGGATTTAAGCCAAGATAGGATTTAAAGACCACCCAGTCTAATAATCTCCTTTTATAGAGCCGGAAACTATGGTCTAGAGAGGTCCAATGTTTTACTTAATTAAGGAGACACTCTAGAGCTTAAACACTGATCTTCCCTCCCATTCTAAATTCAGGATCTTTCCATCACAGTACACACATGCATGCACACACACACACACACACACACACACACACTTATTTTTTGCCTTTCTGTGTATCCCCATCATATTGGTTTTTTGTTTGTTTGTTTGTTTTTGTTTTGTTTTTGTTTTTGTTTTTCCTGAGGATGGGGTGAAGTGACTTGCCCAGGGTCACACAGCTAGGAAGTGTTAAGTGTCTGAGACAGGATTTGAACTCAGGTCCTCCTGAATTCAAGGCTGATGCTCTATCCACTGAGCCACCTAGCTGCCCCCCCCCCCATCATATTGTTATTGTTCAGTCATTTCAGTCATGGCCCACTGTTTATGACCCCATTTGGGGTTTTCTTGGCAGAGATACTGGAGTGGTTCACCACTCCCTTTTCTAGCTCATTTTATAGACAAGAAACTGAGGTAAAAGTTTAAATGACTTGCTTAGGGTCACACAGATAGTAAGTGTCTGAAGTAGGATTTAAATTGAATTTTTTGACTCTAGGCCCAGTATTCTATCCACTACCCTAGTGCTTAGCATATAGTAAGCACCAAATAAATAATATTTTGTTGATGACCATATTAAAATAACTTGACCCAATAAGAGGAGATGGATCTAGAATCCAGCTCATGTGACTCAATCAATAAGCATTTATTAAAATACCTAATATATATATCAAGCACTATACTAAGTTGAAAGGATAACCCCCCCCCCCAAAAAAAGGCAAAAGATAGTCCTTTCTTCCCAAAGAACTCACATTCTATTGGTAGACACAACTTTGAACAAACAAGTTATAGACAGGATGAACTGGAGATAATCAACCAAAGGAAGGCATTACAACCAAAGGAAAAAGCTTCTTGGAGAAGGTAGGATTTTAGTTAGAACTTGAAGACTGGAAAGCCAGAAGACAGATTCATTTAAGCAGAGGACTCCCGTAAAGGGTCCTTCAAATATTCCACTTAGAAAAATGGAACTGTCCTTCTGAATGAATTACGTAAAGAGTTAAAATCCTGTAATTTTGTCCAGTGTCCAGTTTTAGAGCCCTCCTGGGTCTACCCTGACCTTCGGCTCGTCTCCTTCTACACTATATCTCGGTATGGACAGGACAGCCTGGTGCAGGGGACAGAAGGCTGGACTCCCAATCAGGACACCCAATCATGGCTGCACCTCCAGTGGCTCCAATTCAGTACCTACCAATGTACTCGTCCTGATCCACAAATCCATCACCATTCTTGTCGATATCTTCCAGTGTCTCCTGCGTAGGGAAGGCAGAGTGGAGAGAAGAAAAATGAAAAACTTCTCTGATGGGAAAATGTCTATCAAAGGCTCTAAAGAGGCTATTCTTTTAATCAATTCTCTTTGGCTTTGGAATTCTGCAGCAAATTTAATATCCTAATTGTGCTTTTTTATTATTTTTTTTCTTATTTTTTCTTATTTTCTATCTTTTTTCTTATTTTTCTACTTTTTAAATTATTTTTATTTCTATCTTTTGTTTTCATAGTATCTACTGTCCCTGATACATTTGGACACTGCCCCCATCTTTCTGATCTTATTTCAAGTAACTCTCTTCTTGCACTGGCTCCAGCAAAGCTAGTCTACTTACTGTCTTGGATTCTCATCCTGTTTCTGGATTATGACCCTTTTCTCCTTTTCCCTGACTTTCCCCACTTCATTATACTTGATCTTCAACTCCTACAAATAATAAACTCCCTGGTAAAACTTTATTCATTCTGTCCTGATATTCGCTGCCTGCATGACTTTGAACAAGTTATTAACTTTTCTGTGCCTCAGTTCCCCCCTATGAAAAATGAAGGGGTTTCTTTAGCTTTAGTTCTAGGATCCTACAATTCCTTCATCCCCCCAGTCCCGGCTCTGTGTTGTTTCTTACCAAGACCACAATGTCCTTCATGTGCTCAAACTCCTCTGGGTGCATGAAGGCAGTGAATTCTTCCCGAGTAGCCACCTTGTCACCATCCAGGTCAGCCATGTTGAACCTCCTCTCGTCACGGGGCAGCATCTTCTTAAAAGTGTGCTGATCAGATCCATCTTGAAACTCTTCTGGGTTCTCTGAATAATACGGGAAGAAAAGAGAGATGGGAGCTCCTTGAGGGCATCTCAGTGTCCATCACAGAGCGCCCCAGCCAGAGGGAGCTGAATAAATGTATTTTCATATTTTTATTTTTAAATATCTGGCTGTCTAAGTGAGCAGACTCCCTACCTTAAAAAAAGGACAGAGACAGAAGTACAAAAAACAAGCAGTAGTTCTTCCCCAGAGAAAAGACTGAGGGATGAGGAAGAAAGATAATGTATTTTCACACCTCCCTCCTTTCAGTAGAAAAGTGGAGGACTAAGGAAACAGAATGTAATATACATTATCAAATGTGGTTGTTTCAATATATGTATTTTGTGAGAAGGTTCAAGTTAGGGCCTGAGTAGTTCTGGAAAAGTTTCCTGAAACAGACTCACCCAGGTAGTAGCCATATGTAGCCTGCTTATATTCTTCCCAGGAAATCTTATCATCTTTGTTCCGGTCATAATCCTTCCAGACCTTGGCCACGTTTTCATAGATGTACCGCTTCTGTACCCGCTTGATCCAGGTCTTCAGCTCCTCGGTGGTGACAAAGCCATCTCCATCACTGTCTATTCTGCCAACGATCTTTCTGTAATGGGAAGCCGGGGGTTACTGGGAGGGCAGAGATGGTCATGGCGTGGGAGGAAACAGAAAACCTGACGGTCTCAGCATCTCCAGCTCAGGAAAGCTGCCAGAGCTGCTTTTGGCTGGACTGGCGGTTCCCAAACTCATTTGGCCATGGAACAATGTAGGGCTTGAAGCAGACGAGCGGAACCCCATCGATGCCTTTTGGGGGAGGGATCGCAGAGTTTGGCGTGCCTCCCAAAAAAAGGGAGGGGGAATCTTGGAAAAAAAATAAGATTACTGGCTTTGTTTTCCCAGTGAAAAGCTGTTGCAGAGAATATAGATTTTAAATAAATACATAATGTTGTGGTTCGCATTTTAGAGGAGGAAATAGCACTAGCAAGGGATTCTTCTCACTTAAGTCACATCATGGGAAACCCGGGGCTTCCCGTGAAATTTTGGAAAATACTAGTAGGCCTAATCATAGGGATGAAAGCACTTTTGTGTTCCTTTTTCACTCCGACCTGTACCTGTGATTTCATTACTGCTTCTGTGAACCCCCCAGAGGAACCCCACCTCTTGATCAATGATGATCAATACCTGCTATTGGTGATCAATACCACGAAAGCGTAACCTGGGAGCCCAGAGAGCTTAAATGATTTCCTCTGGGTTTTATGCCCTTACCAATCAATCAATATTTGTTAAGTATTTACTATATTCCAGGCACTGTGCTAATCATCTAGGATACAAAAAGAGGCAAAAGATGAACCCTGCCCTCTAGAAACCTAAAATCCTATCAGTTTAACTCATTAGATACTCAGTTTTAATTTTATATAGCAATTACTCTTAAAGTATATTTCCATTCTCTTCCAAAGCACTGGAATCTCCATGAAGGCAGGAGCTATATTTTAGTGATCAGTACATCCTCCCAGTCAATAGTTCAGAGAGCTCCTTCTCTACCAATTTTCTCTACCAAATTTCTCTACCAAAATAAGTCCAAATCTGCTTGCTTACTGAAATGCGTTAGAAAAATTTGAATGAATACTAAATAATAATAATGATAACTAGCATTTATATAGAGTTCTACAGCTTACAAAGTGTGTTTAGATATTACTCTATTAGAGCTGTACAATAAACCTGTGAAATAAGACAGGTATCTCCCATTTTACAGACATAAAAACTGAGGCCGGGAGAGACAAATAATTAGCAAAGTATCACATATCTAGTGTTAGAGAGAAATAGGATCTGAAGCCAGAACTTCCTTAACATTAAGACCTAAGAGCAAAGATATTTTGCAGGTCTTTTTAAAATATATATATATATTTATCTTTTCCCATTTATTTACTTTAAATTTTTTTTTAAAAAGGGAAAAAAATAAAGCAAATAAGCAAACAAAAATATATGTCATGTGCTTAGCAGAACATTATGGTTGAAATATGTAACAATAAATTTCCATTTCAAGAAAGCATATATAATAATAGAAGATACTGAATTCATAACTGTCCATCTTTTCTTTGCTTCCTTGTAGGTTTTTTTGTTTTTTTGTTTTTTTTTTTTGCTCTCTGATGCTTCCTTTTTACTTTATTCTTTTTTCCCCTTTTCCTTCCCTTATATCTCCCCCAAGCAGGCTACTTTTGCATGGATATTTTTAAATTATACAAACACATACTCATACATACATATATAATATGTATGTGTACATATGCATATTCTTCATATATACATCTACCCACATAATATGTTTTTTCAGAGCTTCTTAAACTTTTGCACTCATGACCTCTTTTTACTCAAGAAATTTTTAAGCGACTCCAGGTATATAGATATATGAGAGAAATCAATGAAGAAGCTGGATTTCACAGGACTTTTAATTACATTATTTGTTTCAGATACCTTACTGAGGCCCTAAGGCTACAAAATCAGGGCCCTGAGATGAATTACTCACAAAGATCCCAATTTCCCATCTTGTTTTGTCACAATAACGATGGACTTTAGGTCCTAAAGACATACTTTAAACCACTACTTATTGATGCGTAGTCATTTCAGTTGTGTCCGACTCTTTGTGATCCCATTTGGGTTTTGGGTTTTTTTGTTTTGTTTTGTTTTGCAGAAATACTGGAATGGTTTGCCAGTTTCTTCTCTAGATCACATTACAGCTGAGGAAACTGAGGATTAAGTGACTGTGTAACATTGTTCTGGGGTGTCTATGGGGTGCCATTTTCTTGGCAAAAATACTAGAGTGATTTGACATTTCCTTCTCCAGCTCATTTTACAGATGAGGAAACTGAGGCAAACAAAGTGAAGTGACTTGGCCAGAGTCACACAGCTAGTAAGAACTCTATGAACTATGTTGCCACGTAGTTGCCTTTAGAGCAGTATATTTAGTAAATAAGAGAGTGGACCTGGGAGTGGGGGAAGCCTGGGTTCAAGTCCCACCTTAGACACATATTGGCTGAATTATCTTGAATAAATCATTCTTAATCCCTCCGTGACTCAGGAAACTCTCTAAGACAAAGTTGCCCAACAATTGCTATTCTTTGTTGGCAGAGGAAGTTTATGCAATGAGATTTCCTTCTGCCAAAGATATCACGGGTCTAAATCAAAACACAGAGATAGAAACTGGAGAATCTCCTAACCTGGGATCGCGGATCTGGAGCCAGAAGGAAGCTCATTTGGCTCTCTTAGAACAGCCTCTAAGGAGAGCTCTTGCAGAGAAGTCAACGGAGAAACCATCCCATCTCCAGAAGCATCATCCTTGCAGAAGGCTGGAATGGCTGGGAAGTTTGTCCTGACCATCAGCCCAAACTGGACTCCTTACCCCCACCATGCAGAGCTGCCAGTGGGGCTCACGATGATTCCACCGGTGAAAGAGCTTCCAGGAAGAAATATTTCTCCCAATGCAGCTCAGAGCCTTTTCTGTACTTTCTGATTTTGGAGAGCTCTAACACTTTGGTTAGTTCTGCCTCTGGGGCCGAAGGGAGCAACTTTAGTCCCCCTACCATAGGACACTGATACTTTCAGATACTTCAAACCACATCCATGAATCTTTTCCCTGTTAAACATGATTAGTTTCCCCTGAAGTCAAGAGGACCTGAGTTCAAATCTGGTCTTAGACACTTAACACTTACTGGCTGTGTGATCCCGGACAAGTCACAACCTCAATTGCCTCAAAAATAAATAAATGGATGAACATATAAATAAGTAAATAGATATATAAATAGACAAACAAATAAACAAATGAATGAATGAATAAGTGAACAGATAAATAAATAAATGGATAGATGGATGAATAGATAGATAAATGAATAAATAAATAATAAAAAATAAAATAAAATCTGACTAGTTGCTCCGACCTGTCCTCACAGACCATGAGCTTAGGAGCCTTCGGCCCCTTTCCTCCAGAGGAAGGTTATCACGCCACTTCTCAGAGAACACCACACCGTGGGACCAGAGTGAGCTGCAAGTCCTCCCATGAGAGTGGGGCAGAACGTGCTAGAGCCAGCTCATACCTCACAGAGCCACCTCTAAAATTTTCAGTGGGTGTCTTTATACTTTGGAAATCAGCAAACACAAATCAGGATTTATTGTTTTTGTAAATTGTCTAGAACTTCGTGGACTCCATTGGAGTCCAACCTCAGACACTTTCTTGGTGTATCACTTAATCCTTATTTGATCTCAGTTCCTTGTCTTTAAGATGAGGGCATGCTGGAAAATGGCAAACCCCTCCAGTGTCTTCGCCAAGAAAACCCCAGATGGGATCACAAGGAGTCCTATGAGACAATGACTGAGCTCCGTGTTCCCGGGAGGCGCTCACTGTGATTCCACTGGCAGAAGAGCTTCCAGGAAGAAACTTCTCTCCCCAGCAGCTCAGCGCCTTTTCTGTCCCTTCTGGCCTTGGAGAGCTGCTCGGGGTTCTAAGCCTTTAAGTGGAGTTTAGCAGTAGAACAGTGAAGAATTAGACCTTGGTGCCTAATGTATTTATTATATAGTAGTTTTAGAGCAGGGATTCTCAAATTACAGACGTTGATGTGGCCCGCAGGGTTATGGCAAATGGGCTGAGGGGAGGAGACAGAGTGCGAGCTTTTACTATTGTCCGGCCTCCAACAGTCTGAGGACAGTGAATTGGCCCCTATTTAAAAAGTTTGAGGACCACTGGTTTAGAGAGTCACATAAGTCACTTTATGTCAAAGGAGAAACTTGGAACAGATTTTCCCCCATTCTCTGGGCTTCTGACAAGCAGCTAGAGGGTTCAACCTACTGAGTTCTCCATCCCAAATTCCAAAATTCCCCGGCTTCAATCATTCCACACATTTCTGATGTTCCAGGCCCACTAATGAACCGGTCCCAAGCCCCACAGGGCCGGGGCCTATTAAAGGCCTTCTTTGTTAAGTCAGAACCGGAGGGTGGAGGGTTGGTCTCCCCTGCTGAAAAGATCCGATTGTTTGCACCTAGGATTTGGAAGGCCAGAAATCTGCTTTCATGGATTATGTAGCCAGGATCTATCATTTCCCTGATTACCCCAGGTAAAAGGTTAGGCTAAGATTTGAAAGCAGTGTCTGGCCTGCGCAGTTCCTCTGACACAAGGTAGAGAGATGGCTTTGGAATCAGAAGGCCCAGAGTTCAAATCCTACCTCAGCTACTTAATGTTAGCGTGACCCCGGGCAAGATCTGTAGATGTTTCCCCATTTGTAAAAAGGGGGCAATTCCCTAGACTACCTACCTCCCAAGGTCCCTGTGAGGTCTAAATGAGGTGCTATAAAGCACCCCACCCCATCCTTTCAATATATCTAGGTGGTCCTGGCTCTGCTGACTCACTCCCCCATCAGCTGCAAAAGGCCTGAGCCCAAATTCTGCATCCTTCTGCTTGCTGCATCCCCTCTGGTACCCAAACACAGCCTAAAGGAAAGACCTTGAGCGGATGAAACAGTGACCCATACATGCGGCACCGAAGGATCGGGGTTACTGCTTGTGTGACTAAGAAAAGCCCTGACACGTCTTGTGCCTCGGCTTCCTCTCCAGGGACAGACTTTCTAGACATGATCCTAATCAGAACTAGAACTCAAGCCCAGGGCGCTTCTGGGCGCCGACTTTTCATGCTAGAACACGCTGCCTTTCAGAACCAGAAACCGACGGGTCATTTCGGAAATTGTCTAAATTCAAAATCACCCTTTCATTTTCCAGGGGTCCGACCAGCGATGGGTCACCTTAGAGTTTAAAGGCGCAGGGGAGCATAAGTTCCGGAAGAACTTTTCCCCTGGAAATCCCCAAATGTCAGAGGAGAGTCCCCATTTTTTTCTCATTCTGTTAAGTCTCGAGCTACATTAACCAGCAGCAAGCAGGCAACAAGCTTGGGACGAGGGGATCTGGAGGCAACGCTGACCCAGCTTCGGTCCCTGTTTATCGGTGGGAGCCTGGGCTAGTAATTTCTGAACCAGGGGTTCACTAAGTCCCTTCCAGCTAATTCAGCTGAGGAGGATTCCAGTTTCCCTTTTCCCTCCAAGCTTCTTTCTGATGGGGGCTGCCTAAACCTAGGATTTGTCTGGGCGGATGGATAAGGAGGTGCGAGGGGTGAGGGGTGTGTCTGTGTGTTTGTAAAATAACTTTCTTTAAAGCGGGTTAAACTCTCCTCTGGCAAAGTTAGAAACTTGTTCCTTTGTCATCTCCCGGCTGTCCCCTCCCCTCTGATGCAATAATGGGGGGTGGGCGGGGAGGCCGCTCTCCCCCCTCCCCCTCCCTTCCTCTGCCACGTTATCGCCTTATCAGGGGAGGGGACCGGGCTTTCGTTTCTCCGGCGCGGAGCGGAGTGAGAGGAGCAGCCCGGCCCAGCCAGGCCGGGTCCCGGGGCTCGCCCGCCCACTCCGGTCCTCGCTGCTCCCGGGAAGCGCTCCCAACTTTGTCCCAAGTTCCGGCCGGGCCCGGCCCGGTGGGCCGTCCCAAAGCTGCCCTGCCCAGCGCCCTGCCCCCGGCCGGCCGGGGCCGCACTCGCTTTCGGCGGGCCCGCACCTGCCCCGGCCCGGCCTGCCGCCTCACCCCAGCCGCTCCTTGCTCTCCTCCGGGCTCAGCTGGTCGAACGTCTTGGCCTCCTCCTTGCCCAGGAAGGCCTCGTGGTCGTACTGGAAGCTCTGGTTGTCCTCGGCCGGCCGCTCGCCCAGCTCCGAGTCGGGCCGCAGCACGCGCTCCTTGCGCACGGTGGGCTTAGCCCGCAGAGGGCCGGGCCCCAGCAGCAGCAGCGGCAGGAGCAGGAGCCCCAGCCGCGGGCAGCCCAGCGCCATGGTCCGGCCTGCGGCCGCCGGCGGCAGGAAGGACCGGAGAGGACGGGAGGCGGAGGGAGCGCTCGGCCGGGCCGGGCTGCGCGGGGCTAGGTTGCGCGGCACTGAGCTCGGCGCGCTGTCCGGTGCGCCCAGGCGCAGTTCAGGACTCCCCTGGAGCTGCGGGCGGGGCTGCTCCCCGAAGGAGGGGGTACCGAGGAGGGGGCGGGGCCCGGACGGGCCTGCTCTCCGAAGGCCCCGCCCCTCCAGCCTGTGGGGGGCTGGCGAGCGGCGAATCTTCCCGGCCGTGGGCACAGACCGAGCCGGGCTTCTGCTCTCCAGCGCACCGAGCTGTGGCCATTGGAGCGGAGCCGGCCCGGGTGGGGGCGGAGGAGGGGACGGAGCAGCGCCACGTAGCCGGACCCGCTGGAAGGGAGGCGGGAGGGAGGCGCAGAGGGGCTGGGGGCAGCCCCTCCCGTGCCTGCCCAGGGACTAACGGGGAGGCGGGAAGGGATGGAGGCAGCTCGAAAACCGAGTGAAATAAACAGCCACGGGCCCTGGAAGCGGAACCCCCCCGAAACTGACTCCGCCAGGAAGCGCCCCGGAGCCAGAGGGTGGTTCTTGTTTGGTGGGACTTTGGGCCTGGAAGGAGCAGGGCTTTCGTTGCTCTGGGAGCTCTCCCCTCCCGGCGCAGCCCTGACCCCTAGTATCAGATCCAGAGCTGAGCGGGAACCTTAGAGGCCAAACTTCCCACTCTACAGATGAGAAAACTGAGGCCCAGGCCCACGGGCCCCGTCAACCCAGGTAGCAAAGGGACAAAAATCAAGACCTGAACTCAGCTCCTTGACTTGCCATCCACTTCTCTTTCCGTGGTACCGAGCCTGCCTCCCAATAAAGAGCTGCTTGAGTTAGCTGGAAGTTTTAAGTCACAAAGTAACCGAGAAAGGACTTGACCCTGAACTGCAGATCCCTGACGGACCCTGACAACAGCGCCTTTTATGTCCCTAACTCTTAGCAAAGCGCCCTGCACACAGCAGGCATTTGATTCAAACTTTATTCCGCTCAGAATTACAAATCTTATTAAGGATCTCACTGCGGTGATAAGTCTGGATATACCAAAATGATGGAACAGAATTAGATCAGAAAAGTCTTACATGCTCCCTGGGGACGGGGAAGGAAAGGAGAGAAGACATGCGTGCCGGTGGATCACTTAACATGAATCTATCAAGCTCACCCTAAGCACTAGGACCTTGAGCCAGACTTTTGGCCCTCAAGGAACTCAAATTCTAATGCAAAGGACAACACGTAAATAAATGTTTGTCCTCGTTTTCTGCTTTTAAGATATACTTAATATTTCTAATGGTTTTGCATGTAAAACGATTTTTAGCATTCATTTAAACTTTTTTTTGAGTTTCCAATTCTCTCCTTCCCTCCCCCTCATTGAGAAGGCAAGCAATCTGATGTTACACGTGTGCAGTCATGCAAAACATATTTCCATATTAGTCATATTGTGAAAGAAAAGAGCCAAAAAAAATAAACTAGAAGAATAAAGAAAAAAAAGTATGCTTTGATCTGCATTCAAACTCCATTCTTTCTCTGGAGAAGGGGGAGAAAAAGAAAAAGAAAGGAAAGGAAAGAAAGAAAGAGAGAGAGAAAGAAAGAAAGAAAGAAAGAAAGAAAAAGAGAAAGAAAGGAAAGAGGAAGGAAAGAAGGAAGGAAGGAAGGAAGGAAGGAAGGAAGGAAGGAAGGAAGGAAGGAAGGAAGGAAGGAAGGAAGAAAGGAAGGAGAGAAGAAAGGAAGGAAGAAAGAAAGAGAAAGAAAAGAAAAGAAAGAAAAGAGGGAGAAAGAAAGAAAAGAAAGAAAGGAAGGAAGGAAGGAAGAAGGAAGAAAGAAAGAAGAAAGGAAAGAAAGAAAAGAAAGAAAAAAAGAAAGAAAGAAAGAAAAAGAAAAAGGAAGAAAGGAAAGAGAAAGAGAAGAGGGAAGAAAGGAGAAAGGACAAAAATAATATGCTTCTGTCTGTATTCAGGCAATATGTACATTTTTCATCATGAATCCTTTGTGATTATCTTGGATCATTGTATTGTTGTAAGAAGCTACATCATTCACAGTTCTCCATCATACAATATTGCTGTTACTGTGTATGACATGCTCTGATTCTTCTCACTTTACTTTCCATGTAAGTCTTTTCAGGTCTTCCTGAGAAGCATTCTGATCATCTTGTAGCACAATAGCATTTCATCACAATCAAATACTATAACTTGTTCAGCCATTCCTCAATTGATGGTATCCCCTTAATTTCCAATTCTTTGCTACCACAAAAAAGATTACTATAAATAATTTTTACATTTTTCCTTTTGTAACAAAAATTTGTTGGGGATATAGACCTGTTAGTGATATTGCTGAGTCAAAGGGTATGCATAAGTTGATAGCCCTTTGGGTATAATTCCAAATTGTTCTCCAGAATGGTTGGAACAAACTTCACAAAACCAACAATATATTATTGTCTCAATTTTCCCACACCCTCTCCAACATTTATAATTTTCCTTTTCTATCAAATTAGCCAATAAATAGGTGTAAGATGTTTGAATTTACATTTCTCTAATCAATAGTGACTGAGAGCATTTTTCATATGACCATAGATAGCTTTGATGATTTCATCTGAAAACTGCCTGTTCGTATCTTTGGCCATTTATAAATTGAGGAATGGCTTTTATTTTTAAAAATTTAACTCACTTTTCTACATTTGAGAAATGATGTCTTTTTCAGTGAATTTGCTATAAAAACATGTTTATGGTTAATTTTAATTGTGCATTTCCCTCCATCTTATTTCCCCTCTCCTCAGTTTATCTTACTCTCTCTCCTTTCATTGCCCATGCTTAAATGTTTTGCTTCTGACCACCACTTCCCCCATCTTCCTTCCTTTGATCAGCACCCCACCTTCTCTTTTTACTTTCCCCTTCTATCTTTAAATAGGGTAAGTAGATTTCTATACCTAACTGATTGTGTATGCTATTCCCTCTAGAAGGTAATTCAAATGAAAATAAGGTTCAAGTGCTCCTTCTTATCTCCCACACTTCCTCTCCATTGTAAAATTTGGAAGAGCTCAGTTGAGTTTCTGCCTTTTCTGTGCCATCTTGACTCTGCCCCCTCTTCCTTAGTTTTTGAAGAAGACTATTTACATTGTGATGTTGCAGTAAAATAGGTAATGTCTTGGTTTGCTCATGAATTGGATTTCCGTGAGGCTGAGTTGTACAAAGATAGTAGCAATACTTACTTAAGGAGGTAGAAGAAACATTTTTGAAGATATGGGGGCTAATAGTTATCTCCCAAACCCTCCATCCCAATGATCCCCATTACTTTAAACTTTGTTTATTATAATAGCTGCTGAGAGGATCTGCATTCATCCTCCATTCAACCACTAAAGTGATTTTCCTGAAATGCAGGTCTGATCATGTCACTCCTTCCTTTTCCCTGTCTCCCAATAATCTTCAGTGGCTCCCTATTGCCTCCAGGATCAAATAAAAAATCCCCTATTTGAAATTCAAAGTCTTTTAAAGCCCAGGTCCCTCCTACCTTTCCAGTCCATTTACACCTTTCTCCCCAAAATGTACTTTCCAGTTCAGTGACACTGGCCTCCTGGAGTTTGATCTCAGGAGACACTCCCTCTCCTGGCTCAGGGAATTTTTTCTGGCTATCCCCCAGGTTCTTCCTCTTCTGCTCAGAATTCTGATCTCCCGGCTTTAAGTGTTATTTAAAATCCCATGAGCCTTCCCCAACCCTTCTGAGTTCCAGTGCTTTCATAGTTTTTTTTTTTTTCATTTTTCTCCACTTTAGATTGTAAGCTCCTTGAGAGCAGGGTCTGTATTTTGACCTCTTTTTTAGTCTGACTCTTAGCAGGTGCTTAATAAAGGTTTACTGATTTATTGATAAGGCGAGGGATTTAGGGTTAGGTCTCAAGAGTTCAGGTTGTGGAGACAGTTTGACTTGCCTGGTCCATTCTGCTTGCTACCTGTCTTCTGGGATGCCCTGATGCTCGAGTGGCAGTTGGTAGTGGACAGTCAGCCCCTTTACAGGCTCTCCCTCCCCACCTGATGGCTGGATGGAAGCAAGATCAGTGGCCTGAGGAGGCGAGGGGGCTGCTGCTCCCAGAGCTACGGTGCCTATCTATCTCAATATAATTCAATATAATTAATGATCCTCCAAACTTTGTCTAGTTCCAAACATTCTTAAAAGGGGGTTCATGAGCTTCATTGGATCACTAAAGTGGTCACACACACCCTAAACACACACACACACACACACACACACACACACGGAACTCCTGTGACTCATTTTTGTATTAAAAGGCAGTTTCTCCAGGTAATAAAAATCAAACCAGACCCTAGAGAGAAAAGGTAATCTCCAAACAAATCTCATAAAAGCAGCAGGACATACCCCTTGCAGACAGGCTGACAAAAACTGGACTGAGCTTGTTTGGGAGGAAGGGCAAAATAAATAAACTCATTCATTCGAATGAAGAAACAAACAAATGGCCTCTTCTTTGTAGAGAATGATAAATGTAGTGGGTCTAGACCATCCTTCTACTCTTGAACCTCTCCCAGCAATGATATATCCAGAGCACACATAGATGTATTTATATCATGATGTACTTGTGTGTATGTGCACATCGGGTGATGTACTTGTAGAAAATCGCTAACCAGACCCACAAGGTAACTTCACCTTTGGGGTCATTCTAATCAGGAAAGAGATAAGAACAGTGTATACACTGATAGCCTTTTTTCTTCCAGGATCTTCACTGACAGGGGTTATCCCATAGCCCTTCAGACATCCCTGTGGGTTCACAAAAATCATTCAGACTAGTCTTGGGCAGCTCAATCCTCCCACCCCCCTCCCCAGGTGATCTCTCCCATCTCCTGTAGCTCCCTGTTACTTTTGCTTCTTGGTATTTGCTGTCCCTTTCTTTCTTTTATTTTTATTTTTATTTTTTTAAATTTTTATAATTATAACATTTTCTTTGACAGTACATATTCATAGGTAATTTTTTTTATAACATTATCCGTTGTACTCCCTTCTGTTCCAAATTTTTCCTCTCCTTCCCTCCACCCCTCCCAGATGGCAGGCATTCCCATACATATTAAATATTTTATAGTATATCCTAGGTACTATATATGTGCAGAACCGAATTTTGTTGTTGTTGCTGTTTCAAAGGAAGAATTGTATTCGGAAGCTAAAAATAATCTGGGAAGAAAAACAAAACAAAACAAAACAAAACAGTGCTCACAGTTTATACTCATTTGCCATGTCCCTTTCTTTCTTATCATGTCCCATGGCCCTATCCCTCCCACTGAGCAGTGGGCTGTAAGAAATCCTGGGACCTTTGGAACCTAAGAGCAGAGGCATAGTTCCTCTCTGTATCTTTCCCCAGAGAGAGAGCAGGAGATAATAAATGTTTGTGCAGTGGATAGGTACCAGGTCCTATCTGGTAAGAAAAAATTCCCCTCTAAGACTGACTTTTAGGGGAGCTGTATTTTTAAACTCATCTCAAAGAGTTTTCAGAAACAATTCTTTCCCTGAGAATTGTGTCACTGCTGGGTCAGATCCCAAGGAAATCATAAAGAAGGGGAAAAGAATCCACATGAGCAAAAATGTTTATAGCAGCTCTTTTCGTGGTAGCAAAGAATTGGAAAAGGAGTAGAAGCCCATCAATTAGGGAATGGCTGAAACAGTTGTGGTATATGAAGATAATGGAATATTATTGCTCTATAAAGATGATGAACAAGCTGATTTGAGAAAGGCTTGGAGAGATTTACATCAACTGATGCTGAGTGAAACAAGCAGAACTAGGAATACCTTGTGCACAATAACAGCAAAAATGTGCAATGATCGACTATAAACAATTTGGCTCTTCTCAGTGATTCAGCGATCCAAGGCAATCCTAACAAAGTTTGAATGAAAAACTCCATCTGCATCCAGAAAAAGAACTGTGGAGACTGAATATAAATCAGCACATGCTATGCTCACTTTTTTGTGTTTTTCCCTCTCCCATGGTTTTTCCCTTTTGTTCTGACTTTTCTCTCCCAACATGATTCATAAAGCAATATGTCTTCTTCAAAATAAATATATGTTTTAAAAAAGAAAAAAAAAAGTCATTGTTCTTTACTTTCTTCTCCAATCCCCAACACACCAAATAAAACTGAACTTATAAGTAAATACAGTGGCAGCTGGTCCTTGGCCCTTCACCATTACTTACCATCTGTCAGGATGCCTGAAATTCCACCATTAGAAATACATTCCCTTTGGAGTATTAAGGCCCTGTCAGATTAAAGGTCCTTGGAATGAGAATTCATCTCTGAATAGCCTATTAGATGAGAGGTTCTGAGTCTCTCAGGTCCAGACCCCGAGGAAGAATAACTTGATGAAGGAGGGAAGAAGAAAGGCATTACAAGATCAAAAAGGAAAACATTAAACGTTTCACGATTTCATGTTTTTTGCTCCATCCGGTCTCAAATCCTTATGATCGTTCTGACCTTTGGGAAGGAGGGCCATAGATGTCATTTGCTGCCTCTTAAGTTCATCTCAATGTCACAGCCAGATGATTGTCTTAACAGATGGTTCCTAAGGAAATTTGACCTCCTGAGGGACCCTTGACCAAGCATTCTGGCACTGTACTACATTCAGGGCATTTTGAAAATTTCTGCTTCTTCTCTCCTTCCTGTTTGGGAGTCAGGGCCAGAGGTAGGAGGAAGGTAGCCTGGTTCTTTCCTCAAAGTAGATCAGAGAGTACCTTTAACCAATCATCAGCGATTTGATGTCCATATCTTAGGATCACAAACTTCAAATTTCCTCTTTTCCTTTCCTATCAGTATTCTCCCTGTATACATTAATGACTCTGTAATATTGTTCTATCTCAGTTTGGGATTCTGTTCCCAAGACAGCAAAGGAAGTGGAGAAAGGAGAAAACAATAATAGGAAAATGGGATGTGATTCACCCGAATCTTGAACCAATCAACTATCTGATGACTTTCATATAGGATGAAGGAAAAGTAGACTCTGTTCTTGAGGAATTGTGATTCCACAGAAGTAATCAAAACTCTAAACACTTCAGTATTTTTTGCCAAGAAAATCCCAAATGAAATCACAAAGAATTGGACATGACTGAAACAATACAACAGTGATAATGATAACAATGGAAACAATATCGACAAAAAGTTTAAGATTAGATGGGTGGTCACAGCCTCCAGCAGTTGTCTAGGCTGAGGGTTTTAATGTAAGAAACTTCAACCTGAATAAGTAGTGTGATATGAGAACTAAAGAGAGTCCTAGAATAATAGATGGTGGTCCTGAAGCTCTCTGTCCAGTTCCGGTGACTCAGGTTAAGGACATTGGATCAAGAAGAGAACTTCCAGTAGGATGAGACAGTTGTTTTCAATATTCAAAGGAATGTTACATAAATAAGAGATTCTGTTTATTTTTGGCTCCAGGAATGATAGGTAGAAAGTTCTAAAAGGTAAACTGAGGCTAGATGGGAAAAACTTCATCACAATGAGAGGTATTTCTTTTTTTTTTTTTTTTAGAATTTTTTTTCCACAGTATATATGCATGAGTAATTTTTTAAATAATATTATTCCTTGTATTCATTTTTCCAAATTATCCCCCCTCCCTCCACTCCCTCCCCCCGATGACAGGCAATCCCATACATTTTACATGTGTTACAATATAACCTAGATAACAATGAGAGATATTTCAAAGTGAAATGGGCTGTTGAGAAGGGAGATGGGTTTCCCCTCATTAAGGATCTTCAGGTAGAAGCTCTATGTTATAGAGTGTATTTCTATTGTATGTGGGGTTTCTTCCAACTCAAAAGTTCTAAGATTCTGTGACTTATGTACTAAGTGGTTGCCAGAAGATGTTTTATATTTGTAAACTGAGAAACCCATTTCTGGAGCCCTTTGCTTCTTTTCTTAAGTTCAGCGTGAGTTAGGTGGGTTAATCATTTCTCCAGATCCCAATGGATATTCCCATCTATATACTTTTCTATTTACAGCCTGTGCAAATCACAAACCAAATAACATAATCATTAAGATATAAACATAATGTAAGTAACAAAAGGGATGCAAGTAGAATTATTCTCTTTAGTCATTCCTGAATAGTCATTTCTTTATTTCATTTTCAAGCTTCCAGGGAATATTTTTATTAAATCCCCCCAATTCCCAGTAATTCTCCTCTCTCCCCCCCCAGAATAATATAAGAAAAACAGTAATTTTAGAACTCATGACCTAGTGACAAATGCTTAGGTTTTCATCATGGAGGTTGGTGGAAAGTTCTTGAGAAAGGAGAGAATTAATCAAGTTTTTATTAAATATCTATTGAATGCTGGGTTCTATACTAAGTGCTACAAACTGAACTAACTTACATTCTACTAGGAGAAGACAATGTGTTCATAGAAAAGTAAATATAAGACATAATACCAAGATTTAAATGGAACTCTGACTTCACAGAGGCAGCTGTTAACAGAGGAGAGTCTCTCAACCAGTGCAGATGGGGACTTTTCTCAACAATTCACCATCTTAAAGAATTGCCTAGAATACTGAAATGTTAAAAACTTGCCCAAATATAGCTATATACAGCTATCTCTAATTTTATTGCATCTTGCAGCTGTTGCTTTTTTTTATTTTTCCAAATAGAAGGTTCATGGCAACCCCTGCCATGAGCAAGTCGATGGGCGCCATTTTTCCAACAGCATGTGTTCACATCATGTCTCTAGGTCACATTTTGCTTGTTCTCACAATATTTCAAACTTTTTAATTATTGTTTTATCTATTACATTGATCTGTGATCAGTAATCTTGGATGTTTCTATTGTAATTATTGTAGGGCACCATGAACCCTGCCCATAAAAGTGGCAAACTTAATCCCTAAATGGTGTTTGTATTCTGATTGATTCACTCACTAGTCCTCTCCTTCTCCTCAGGCCTCCCCATCCCTTGACACACAACACTATTGAAATTAGCCCACTTAATAACCTACAATGGCCTCTAAGCATTCAAATGAAAGGAAAAGGCAATCAATATGGCAAACTTCATTATTGTCTTATTTTTAAGAAATTGCCACAGAAACTCCCAGTCTTCAGCATCCACTGCTAGATCAGTCAGCAGCTATCAGCTCTGAGGCAAGACTCTCTCCATCAGCAAAAAGATTCAGATAATGCTTAGAATTTTTGAGAAATAAAATCTTTTTAATGAAGTTATATAATATAAAATATTGTTCATTTTATTGATTACAACATTTTATATGAATTGGAAAACCAAAGAATCTGTGTGGTTTGCTTTATTGCCATATTTATTTAATTGTGATGGTCTGGAAATGAACCTTAGTATCTCCAAAGGATGCTTGTGTAAGAAGTGGGACTTGACCTGGGTCATCTCTCTATCCAATAAGCAACACTACCTTTTCTTCCTTAAAGTAAAGCTTCAAATTTCAAGTTCTAGAAACAGAAAAAACAAGTCAAAAAGTGTCTCAGAGGTTAAAACATTGCTTATTTGTTTGGCTTCGAGTTCATTTTAAAATAAAGTTCTAGGCTGCAAAAATTACTCTGAACGTCACTCCAGACACTGGAAATATGGATTAAGACAAGAGTAGGCATCTTTTATCTCAGATTATGAATTCCTCATTTTAGATAGACATTGGTGACTTTGTGTTTTGGGGTAGGAGGTTGGGGGTGCCAATAATTGGGCATAAGAGAAAGTAGATTTTCTTCATTTTTTATAAATAGAGAAGTGGGGTATGGGTGCTGTAGCTTGAGCTTTGGGATGAGTTCATCATATCATTTTACTTAATTGGTTCACTTTGTTTCAAGAGACTTCTCACAAAGTAGGTATAATCTGTATTGTAAAAAGAGAACATGTCTATAACACTTTTGAAAAAATTGACACATATTTTTTTTTAAAAAAAGACACATGCAGAGTAAATGTAAGGGAACTTTAGAGAGGAAGGCATAAGGGAGGGAGAAGCAGTAGGGAAGGCTGAGAAAGGCTGCAGAACTTGAGATCTGAGCTGAGTGTTGAAGGAAGTTGAGGTAACTAAGGGGCAAAAGTGAGGAGAAAGAGCATTTCAGGCACAGGGGGAAAGCATGGAAAATGAAGATGGATCATCATATCTGAGGAACAATAGGAAAGTCAGGGTGATTAGACCATTGGACCACAGAGTGAATTTATAAGGCAGGAAAAGAAAGAAAAGGTCAGGCTGTAAAGAACTCTAAATGCTAAATAGATAAGGAACATTGGTGCCAGAGAGATGAGGTGAGTTGACAAAATTGACAAAACTAATTTGGGGATTTGAACCCAGATCCTGTGACCCAGCCCAATTCTACATTCTTTCCACTTCCTTATAGCTGCCATGGACCATTAATTAGGAATAACAACTCTTCTCATCTTTCTAATAGTGCATTGGCATGGATTGCTTGCTTTTTCACTTCAGTAATTACAGTATTCTTATCCACCAAGTTCTGTTTTGATTGACTGAAAGAACTGCATTGTGGGATGATCACTGCTGCTCACTGGATTGGAGCATTTACTTTCCCCCTGAAAGTTGTGCACCTGCCGTGATTAATCTGGCTTCTTGTCCATTTAGCACCAATGTAAAACCTTGCAAAATATTGAGTCTTCGGCTTGGATAACGTTTTTACAGCAATCTGTTTCAGCAGTGGCGGGCAAGCTGAGTGGTATGTGAACTCTTAATGAAACTCGGTAGATATTAGGGTTTTATCGTCTGGAAAACGGTGCAAATCAAAGAGCTTTGCTTACTGTTTATCTGTTTATAACATTTTTATTTCCTAAACCAATCCACATTTATCCTTTTTTTTTCCTTCTCCAGCTTTCATTTTGGCTCTCCACATATTTACTTTCCCGTTCAATGTAATTTCCTGATTAAACTGACTGGACTGGAAGGAGTTCAGGTGTGCAGAAAGTCTGGGGGAGCAGAGCAGATGTGATATGATGCTTAAATATGTGTCACCTTCTGTGGAATCATGGGATAGCAAAGCTGGATTTGGGGAAGCAGAATAGTGTTCAGAGTAGAATCTATAAGAATGAGCCTGGACTTAGAGATAGAAGGAGACTTAAAGGTCATTTAGTTCAATCCTCTCACTTTATTAGTATGGGAGTCAAACTCTGGACTCAGAACTGTAATATTTTTAACTATAAATATTTCACACTTCAGGGTACTAGAGTGGGAGATGGTAAATACACTTACTCCCCACACTTTACTTTTAAGTCCTCTGCTGATCTATAAAGTCATATAGTGTAACCATTCCCAGATCCCCTTTCCCACAAATCCAGCATTATAGCACCTGTGTCTTGACTGTTAACTACAGTGCTTTTCTGCCCTGCCCTCCATGCCCACCCTCACCCCAAGTCTTGTCTCTCAATTATTTTGTGGTGGGTAAAAAAATTCCTAATTATAATTTTGCCCAGACTTTTCAGAGATCACCTGCTAAATGGTAGCAGAAAGGATGTTAGAATCCAAAGCTTTTGAATCCCATTCTCTCTTTCACTATTCTTTTTTATCTGTTCACTACTCAGGCAGCTTAGGTGGTGCATTATATAGAACATTGAGCTTGGAGTCAGAATATCTGTGTTCAAATCTGACCCCAGACACAAGCTGTGTGATCATGGGCAAGTCACTTAACTTTTGGTTTGTCTCAGATGAAAATGGGGATAATAATACCTACCTTCCAGAGTTATTGTAAGAATCAAATAATACAATATTTTTAAAGTACTTAGTGCAATGCATGGTACAAAATCAATGCTTACTCCTTCTCCTTCCTCTCTGTTGATGTCCCTAAACTGGAAAGTTTGGAGGAAAAGCACATCCCTTTATAGAGAGGACCAACAAGTATATATTAAGCCCTACTTTGGGTCAGGTACTAGGTACTGAATGCTAAGAATACAAACACAAAAAACAAACTGATCCCTATACAAATGAAAACATTTCTCTTCTATAGGCTACCCTTCCTATTTGAACTTAAGGGCTGGATTTCCTAAGAGGACAATTTTTGTCATTGTTGGGTGTCTGGCTCTTCATAATCCCTTTTGGGTTTTCTTGGCAAAGATACTGGAGTGGTTTGCCATTTTCTTCTCCAGTTAATTTTGCAGATGAAGAAACTGAGGAAAATATGAGTAAATGATTGCCCAAGATCTCAGAGTTAGTGTGCTAAGGCCAAATTTGAATTCATTAAAGATAAATCTCCCTGATTCCATGCCCACTGTGCCACCTAACTGCCTCAATGGATTGATTACCTTAGGTGCAACAAAATCTATGGGTTTGTAATCCTAAAAATAGAATTCACAAGCCCCAACCTATACATTTTCTTTCAATAGTCAGCCACTTGACACAATAAGTTCAAAGTAAAGGCATTTAGTATGGACAATATTAAAACATTCTCCATATAAACCTGAAATATATTTCCTCACAAATACACACAGTGTAGATGAGATACGTTGGTAGATACATAAAGTATACTAGTAGAGAGGTATATTCATAGGAGACAGAGGGAGCCAAGGCAACTCATACATCCAATATGTCTAAAATAATTTTTCCTGGTCATATTTTTATATTATTCCCTCTGGAAGTAGCCTTTCTCCTGGCCATGAAATTCCACTTGACTCCCTGGACTTCCTCCTTTCTGCAGCTCAAGTCAATTCCCCATCTGGATTCTTGGGGTGGTTCTCTTTTCTAAGTCCAGTCTTCTGCTGGGCAAGTTGCTCTGTTATAAGATGTCCCACTCTATAGAGGAAGGTGTGAAAAAGCCCCTTTCCTTCCTCATCCCTACTTCTCTCTGAAAGAAGTTCAAGGGAAAAGGCAAAGGGTGATTTCTTCTCAAGAGAGGAGTTCTTTCTTCTTCCATAGCAGGCTCTTTTCTTGAGGATTGCCTCCTTTGTCTAAATCCTTAAAGAGAACATGTTGTAGGCAACAAGGGAAGAAACTTGGATTCAAGAATACCTGGATTCACCTCAGATACTTACTAGTTGTATGATCCCTAACCTCTGTCTACATCTGTTTGCTCATCTATAAAATGGAGATAATAATAGCATCTACACCCCCCAGGGTTGTGAGGAACACATGTGATATCATGTAAACCTTAAATCAATCTATTAATGTCAGCTGATATTTACAGAGCTGGCTGTCTTTTCAAAGCTATGCTCTCATCCTATGGGGCTGATCGTTCACTCATCCAATGGCTAGTTACCCAATTATTCCATCAGGTTGATAGAAGAACTTCTCCCTGTCTCCCAAGGGAGGAATGAAATGTATACACTTCTCTAGAATTTAGTATAAACTACCAGAACTGATTGATCTATGGGAATTCTAGCCAGTAAGAGGACCCTGATCTCCTCCTTCTTTCTGGATGTCACACCTCCTTTAATGCAAGCGTAGATTGCATAAGAAAGTATTCTTGGATGGGTAGAGCATGATATCTCTAACTGCCTTTTCTCAGATGTGGGAAATTCTGCTTTGCCCAATGTACAGATGGCATAGACTTCTTGCATCACAAAGGAAGTAACCTGCACCTTTCTCGGTTATTACATTTGCATGGTGATAACCATGGCAACTTCCCAGGTATGAGAGGATAATGTCATGCAAATCACAGCAGCTATAGGGATAAAGATGTTCATATGGCATCTTCCTCTTAGCCTTTAGTATCTGCCAGTGACTTTTTATCTACAGAAATACACGGAGCTTCACAGTTCACTCTGAATTCCTTTTAGTGGAATTTGGAGGGAGGAAGAGAGGAGATGGAGGTATTTCAAGACCATTTCTTCCCAAGCTTTGAGATAATAAAACTGCCTTTTATAATTTTTTCATAGTAGTTCAGAGATTGCCATAAGTAAATATTCAATAAATAATTGTTTCATCTAATTGGCAAGTCATACAAAAGGGAAGGAAAAAGAAAGTTCTGGCTAGACTATTTATTTGGAGCAAAATTTAGGGCTAGAAAAGACTTTAGAGGTCATTTATCAAACAAATAAATAGCATTTATCACATGGGGGGAAGGAGGGGAAAAGTTGGAATAGAAAGTTTGGCAAGGGCAATGCTGGAAAATTACCCATGCACATTTCTTATAAATGTAAAAAACAAACAAACATGCAAGGATAATTTTTCAACTTTGACTCTTGCATAGCCTTGTGTTTCAGATTTTCCCCTCCTTTCCCCACCTTCTCCCCTAGATGGCAAGTATCCAATATATATTATACATGATAAAATATAAGTTACGTCCAATATGTGTAAACATATTTATACAATTCTCTTGCTGCACAAGAAAAATCAGATCAAAAAGGAAAAAAAATGAGTAAGAAACAAAAATTGCCTTTCTTTTAAAGCACTACAATTCTGGTCTGTTCATGGAATAGAGTCCCTTCTTTGAGGTGGGCACACTATGCTGGATGGTCCTCTGCCAGGGTCTCCCGTTTTTCATAATCTACAAGTGTCCCTGTATTACTTCTTCTGACCTCCACGTGAGCACTTGCCTTATTCTCCCTCAAATAGTCTTTTAGGCAAATGTATGTTTGGCATCTGAACAATGTGGCCAGCCCCACTGGAGTTGTACTTTCTGCTGCAGAATTTAAGGCTCTGCATTTTAGCTCAAGAAAGGACTCATTATTCGGTTCTTTATCTTGCCAGGCAATCTTCAGAATTTTCCTAAGACAATGCAAATGAAAGTGGCTCAATTTCCTGGCATGGCACTGGGAGACTGTCCGGCTTTCACAGACATATAACAATGAGGGCAAACAACAGTTCTGAAGACCTTCAATTTTATACGCAGTTCATACTAATCGATGCTATAACCGATGATTCTATATATGGATGGTGGGATTGCCTGGTGGAGCACCTCTGGTTTCTTGGTGTTAATTTTCAGGTCAAATTTAGTACAAGTGGCAGAGAATCGATCCATAAGTTCCTACTACACGCCAAGCTTAGCAGATAAGTTGGTATGTAGTAGGCACTTAATAAATAAAGTGCTTCCAAAACTTCAAGAATTGAAGAATCTACTATCTCCTGCGGTCCTGTCTCCTTTTAAAAAATAACTCTGTTAGACATTAGTTTCCTGACATTAAGACTAATATATTCCCACTGCTATCTTGCTATTTGAGCTATATAACTGCTCAAAGTTAAGTGACTTGTCCAAAATCACACAATAAAGAGGAATTTGAACCTAGGCGTTCCAGAATCCAAACCATTATATAAAATTGCTTTGAACTGAGAATGAATTTGAATACCAATCTGGGCCAATCCAACCTTGAGGATTCAACTTCCTTCCCTTTTAGAAAGAGAATTAACTTAGCCTACATGGGAGATGGGGGGAAATTCTGATAGATATTGATCCTATCACAAATGGATTCCATACATAAAATGGTTTGGAAATCTTAACAAAAACTACCTAAATATCATTTATTACAATTGTTATTATTCAGTTTCAACTCCTGCCTTTCCCCCTCATTATACAAATGGAAAAAAGAACCCCAAATGAAGGATTTTCCCAAGATACTTAGTAGGATTTAAACTAAGTTCTAGGATTCTAATCAGTTACTCTCTCCATCATTTAGATTTTGGCCAAGAATAATAATAACTGATATTTTATAGGCCTTTAAAGCCAGGAAACTGAATCATTTCCATTAGAATTCTCTTAGGAAGATTGAAGATCCCCTGATATGATAAGAAACCAGACACTGAGGTTGGTTCTCCAATTATTCTATTGCAGAGAGCACAATTCTGTTAGGCTGGCCACATTGTTCCAATGCCAAATGTACGCTTGCCAAAAATACTATTTTATGGAGAAATCACATATGGCAAGCGCTCACAAGGTGGCCAGAAAAGTCAATACAAGGATATACTCAAGGTCTCTCTTAAGATCTTTAGAACTGACTGAATGACCTGGGACAGGAGTGCCCTTATCAGAGAGGGGGCTGTGCTCTTTGGGCAAAGCAGAATTGAATTATTTCAGAAGAAATGTGAGATGCGGGGCAGCTAGGTGGTGCAGTGGATAGAGCACCAGCCCTGAATTCAGGAGGACCCGAGTTCAAATCTGATCTCAGACACTTAACACTTCCTAGCTGTGTGACCCTGGGCAAGTCACTTAACCCCAGCCTCAAAAAAAAAAAAAAAAGAAAGAAAGAAGAAAGAAAGAAAGAAATGTGAGATGCACAAAGTTAGGGAAGACACCTCAAATATTCATAGATATTATTTGTATCCAACTTGTGGCAGAGAATCCCAAGCTTATATTGGATGGATCAGCCATAGTCGGACACACTGCAATCCGACACTAACATAGCAATGTCATTTTGGTCCCCTTCAAGCACAAAGAGCAACAACTAGCCCTCTAAAAAGTCAGTGTGGTCAAGTCTGGTCCTGCAGTCAGAAAGCTCTGTGTCCAGATCCTCCCTCCAGTATATACTGAACAAGTCATTGATCTTTTAAGTGTGGCTCTCTAAAACGAGAGTTACACATGAATTGCCAAGGTCTATCAGTGGAAGAAATTTCCATACCAGGAATTTCTCACATGGATGAAATCAGAGGTCCACAGTCCCTCCCCAAAACAAAGAACTTTCAGCTTTGCAAAGTGCTTTTTAGCCATCATTTCTTTGTCCTTCATGACATCTTATGAGGTAAGTACAGTAAGTGTTATTGACCCTATTCTACAGGTAAGGAAACTGAAGCTCAGGAAAGTTGTGTAGGCCATGTGATTAGGAAGTAACTAAGGTAGAATTCAAACCTGGGTCACTCCTGATTCAGTCCTGACTCTTCCCACAAGTAAGACAGCAAGGCTCTACCTTCCAAAAGGGAAACTCCAAGATTTAGGGGGTGCCCAGGGTCCAGTCTGCTGTGCAGCAGTCACCCTTCTCTGGCTAAAAAATAGAGTCATGGAGCTGTCAATAGAAAATGTATGACTTGGCTCCAGAACTGTGAAGTGCAGGAAGATTATTTAGATAAACGGGCTAATCGGACAGAAATGGTACACAGTTGTAAATGTCAATGAGCCGGATGCGCTAATTCCAGCCTCATGGACTAGCATTCGTCTGCATAGACCGTGACGTTTATGTGAAAGGACCAACAGCGGGATCACCTCGGAGACTCAGAAGGGAGAAGTAAATAGAGTCTGGGGGCCCTCAGTGAGGGGAGCTGTCCATGTCAAATGCAGTTAGTTTGGGAACGCTGATGGATTTTATGAGGAAGCTCTAAGACTTGGTTGTCCACCATAAATAATGACTTAGTGAATAATAAGGCAGGGTCAGAAATATAATAGTTTTTATGCTGAAGTTGACATCCCACAAACTGCAATCATCTGCTAAGAAAATATGGACAATGCCATAAGTTTCATAATAACAAGAGGGGTTCATATTGAAAAGGAGGATTTTTGTTGTGAAATTGGGGAAGGGGGAAGAAAAAGAAAGGTGGCTTTTAAGTCTCAAGTAAAATTTTTATATTCTGTAGGTTGAGGATTACTCACCAGAAAATGTAACTAAGGTTAATTTTCTCTCTCACTTCAAATGACCTTATATTAGCCATTAACCTCTCCAGGCCAGTTTCCTTATTTCTAAAATGGGAGGTTGCTCTTTTTCTCTAAATCTATATCTCATATACCCTTCCATTCATATACATATATATATATATATATATATATATATATATATATATATATATATATATATATATATATATATATATATATATATACATATGGACACACACATATATCTCAATAGCATGTAAATCTATGGAACAGCAAGAAAATCCTATAGAGAAGCTGACTGACTTGTTTGGGGCAGATTTAGAGCCAAGAATTCCTTACTCCATGCCCAAAACTCGTAGATTTAGAATTTAAAGGAATCCAAAGGTCATCTAATACAACCTCCCTGCCCCTGATGCCATTTTATTTATTTCAATAAATGGGCTAATCAGACAGAAACAGTTGTAAATGTCAATGAGCCGGACGTATTAATTCTGGGTTCATGGAATAGTTAAATATTGTCCAGGATCTGAAGGTAGGATTTGAATCTAGTTCTTCTTCCTCCAGAGTCAGGGTCCTTTCCATTGAAAGTTGGATAAATTTTGTTCATGATGTTGAATTGAAGAGAGCTTGGTACTGTGCTGTGCTCTATTTTGAAGGAAGAATGGAGACCACTGGTAGACTGTTATTAGAGAATGTAAACATGAGCAAGTCATACAATTTCACTGAGTCACAATTTTCTCATCTGGAAGAGACAGAAGTAAATAGCAAATAGTGACAAATAATAAAATAAGTAAATAATAACAAACAATAAATAAAATAAAATATTATAAGGATATTTAACTTTATAGGGTCATATGAAGAAAACAGTTTGTGATAATATTAACTATGAGTTTAATCACTGCATGACTGACTGAAAGATGTAGGGAATTCAAGATTCCACTACATTGACAGTATATTATCTAGAACAAAGCACTGAATTCAGTTAAAGCAAAATTCTACCTTAATAGCTTTTCTCCAATGAGGTTGTCTTCTTTGTGGTAGAAGTCAAAGTTATACAAGATCCTTTAAAAGACAGAACAGGAATAACCTTGTGCTATAACTATATAATTGCTGTTAGAAAATAAGGCAAAATAAATGCTTTCCAAAAGGATTCACTGCTATTATGGAGGTCTAGCACAGAGTCCAAGCTGAAACAGGGTGCTCTAAATATGTGAGGTCCACATACTTTTTTTCTTATTTGTGGATGATGTTGTGCTCATCACATTAAGACTCAGAACACTGCGATTTTCTGGATGAGCTCCATAATCACTGAAAAGAGTTAAACATAATTATCCATAAAGGAAAATTCAAGTAGATGAAGAATACATGTTGTCTAAAGGCTAAACTATAGAGCTCTGCCATCAAAATGCATACATATGAGTATATGTATATAGAGTGTTACATATGTATATGTATATATGTATACATGCACATTCATATATACATAATATATACGTGTATATGTATGTCTGTCTGTATCTATCTTGGATAGACATTATAAATACTTGAGCCCTGACTTGAATAAGAAGAGGAGAAAAATCTGGATTGCCTTTGGGATACTGCAAAGCTTCTCCTGGAAGCTAGTGACTTTGTTTATATTGTTTATATATATACACATATATACATACATATGTGTATATATGTACATATATACACATATATATTATTTATATATATATATACATATACATACATATATATATATATATATATATATAAAATACACTAGAATGTAAGCTCCTTGAAGGGAAGGACTATCTTGCTTTTTTGTATTTGTATCCCCAACACTGGCATGCAGGAAGAGCTCAATAAATGCTCTAGCCTTCATTCATCATAGTTGTATATAAACCAACAAATATAGTTAAATACTGAGGAAAACTAATATTATGTTGTATCACTTGATAATTAATATTACTCTGTAATCCATATTTTTCTCTATTTTGTCAAAAACCTGTCTCAGCCTAGCTCAAAAAAGAGACCTCTTCCAGTTCACACTAAGACATGGTTGAGGAATATAATCTCTCTTAGTCCCCAAGGCATCTGCTTGGCAATCAGTTTAAAATGGAATATTCATTCTGTTTACCTCATAAAAAGAGAACAGTTTGGACAGCCAGGGATGACTCTACTGTCATTATTTTTTTTCTTCAAAGTTAGGAGTGACTTGTCTAAGGAAGAAGTCAAGGAAAGGGAGACCTTAATGAGATGCTTTTAAAAATTTCTATCCAAGATTGCTAGAGGCAGTTGAGGCTAAGAAAGCATCCCTTAATTGACAGAGATGGGGTATGATCAGCCACACTTGAAAGCCAACTCACTTCCTCCGCCCCCCAGCTGCAGACTAATCTTATCACCTATGGATTACTCTACCATCCCAAAATGAAGTAATGGGAGCTAAGGCAACCTTTAATCCATCTCATCAAAAGTCTACCAATCAGGGTTGTCTTTTCTTTGACTGAAAAGTTCCACATGATTCATTATCAGGCTAATCAGAAGGAAAACATACCTGGATTTGA
The DNA here is from genome assembly GCF_048593235.1 of Sminthopsis crassicaudata. Lineage (NCBI taxonomy): Eukaryota > Metazoa > Chordata > Mammalia > Dasyuromorphia > Dasyuridae > Sminthopsis > Sminthopsis crassicaudata. The sequence goes on along the minus strand of NC_133622.1, from coordinate 221,374,030 downwards.
AAGGCCTTGATGGCCCTTCAGTCAGCAAGAGGAGAGAGACCAATTACCCAATATATAAGTTGCTATTAGATCATACTGGTCCCTGGTTTCTTACTGAGATGTTATTAGCCAACAGAGTATGATGGCTAATAAAATGATAGCTTACCTTGGAAAAAACTGCTTCAGCATCATTTTTCCTACAGTTTATACAGCAAATGTTTCTTTAGTAGAGGCCCTTAGAAGTAGAAGTATGTCAGTAATAGGTACAACAAAGTTGTCTTTAATTAACACATCAATTGTGTGTAAGTAAATACTTCTAAAATATTCAAATAGTCCTCTATTCTTTCAGATCAGTGGAATTGTCTCCTTTTGATCTTGTTGACAGTATTCTGTGCTTAGCAAACCATCTTTTTCCAAACTGGAACAAAGATTAATTGTAGCCCAGACCTTGTTCAGAAAATCCTGAATTCTAAATGAGTGAAGAAGGAAGGAATGGGATTTCACTTTTGCCATTCCTAGCTCATTCATTCTCAAAGTTGCTGGCTCAGAGGATTTCACCACAATTAAAGAACATTCCCTCTGTATTCAACAAACATCAATTAAATGACTGTTGAATACTGTTATATGTTGAGGGAGACATCAAGTTAAGATTGAAAATAACCTGGACTTCAATGGGATTTATATGTTACAGGGATAAACTATAAAATGATCAGGAATCCATCTTCAGTCTTGGAATTTAGCCTATTCTTAGCAGAGTAATAAAATCTTTGCCCCCTGACTTAGAGGTCTTGCCTACAAATTCTTTTGAGATGATTCATGACACAGGCCTAACCTCAATATACTTTTGGGGTATCACTCCAAACCTCATCATTTTGACTCATTCAGGAATTACATTTAAGTGAGTTAGAGTGGTTCAAATTCATAGCCTCTTTCTGTCTTCTAGAGTCATCCAAATCCAGTGGTAAGACAAAAGTCAGGACCACCGGTAATGGCCTAGGATGTAGGGGGAAATCTTGGCATCTTAAATGTCTGACTAAGCTCCAAATTTTCCATAGTGCTTTCATCAGCTTCATCAACAAATTATTCTCGTCCACTTATTGTACCAGAAGAAAGTCTTCACATGCTTAGGGTAGATATCCCTCTAAGTCTCTAATGGTTTTGAGCTCTATTGGTTACCCTCAACCTAGCTTAGTCCATTTTTCTGAGACAGTTTTACTGGGATGTGGCCATGCACATCCTATGCTTTTTGAAACCACAGGTAAGATACCACAGATGGATGAGCAGCCCTAAAAAGGGCTCGGCAAATCCTTACACCAGAAAGCTAGTCTTCCTTGAACACCCCATATCTCCTATTATGTGCTAGGCACTGTGCAAAGTATTTAGGATACAAGGAAGGTTTTTTAAGGGGAAAAAGAATCCTTGCTCTCAAGGACATGTCTAATATCAGGAAAATTTTGCTAACAATTAGAACTATTCCAAAATGGAATGGGATGCCTCCCTTGATCGGAGGACTTCAAGTAAAAACTAGATGACTGTCGTTATGTTGTAGAGCATATCGTTGCATTGAGGTTTAGGGAGGCTGTCAGACTATCCCCATACCAGGCCACAAAATCATGCAGTATACTACCAAAATATATATGTAATAAATATGTATGTAAAATATGGGTGATATAAGTTGGGGGTCATGGATTGTCTCAAAAGAATTTGTAGGTTTAGGGCTTTTCCAAGTCAGAGGGCAGAAATCTTATTATACTACTAAATCCATAAGGGTTTTTAGTAAGGAAACGAGTTTCAATAGTTAATATTAAGGAGGAAGAAGCCATTTTATGGTGTAGCAAATGGGAGATTATGCCATTGACTGGCAGACCAAATTCTCAAAGAAATTTAGGGAGTGGGGAGGGGGGGATTTATTTACAGTACTAAGTAGGTCTTTTATAGGGAAATATAATGTGTGGGGGGGTGCTGACATAATCACTTGGCTTTTTGATTGGATACATAATTTGTCCAGACTCACAACAAAAGTGACAGAAGCACTATATGAATGCAGGTTCTTTGACTTCAAATCCCGTGCTTGTCTCTCCAAGGCAGAACTCTAGCTCCCCCACAATCTCAGCTTAAACTGTGCCCAACTCACTCTCAGAATGCAGACCTCCCTGAACCATTGAAGCTGCACAACAGCGCATTTAACTTCACTGAAATTAATCAGCTGCAAATGATTAAATTACTATATAGAGTGTGAAATACACAACAAAGCTGTAATTTTTATATAAATTCCAGAATGTTACATTATTTTTCCTCAGCAGTGACATCGGAATAATTCCTCCGCAATCATTGCTTTGTCTTCCATGAAAAAAAAAAAAAACCCACAACAAATCCACAAACCTTCTTGTTCCCTCGAATGCACCAATTCTGCCTTCAATATTTATTATGATTAATGTTTACCATATTTGTTGTGGGATTGTCTGTTAATTATGGCATTCAACTTCCCCCTTTCCTCTCTGGGAGGATTGGGGGCTGCTGATTTGGAGCAGCATTGCTTGAGAAAGTATCAATTAAAATTCAGTTTCAGTGAATAAACTCATTTTTTTTGTTTGTGAAGCTCAATGAGTTTGATTTGAAAGCTCTCCCAGGCTGGATTACTTTATTCTTGCTATGAGAGAAGGAAATAGGACCTAAGATGTCTCTTCGTTCTTTCTTATTTAGAGGTTAGGCAGAGAGGAAATAAAGAAGGAAGAAAACAAGGACTTCCCATGCACCCTCACTGAGTGCTGAATGTTGGTGATACAAATAGAAGCAGAAAGAAATAAAGTCCTTGCCTTTAAAGAACTTAAATTCTTATGAACAAAAACAACTCACAAAAAGTTGCTGAAGATACATGGGTGAGGGCATTGTTTTAAAACCTAGCAAGTCAACAATGTGGCCTTGAGGGCAATAAGGGTAGCTACAATAAAAGGTATAATAGAAACTCTCTGCTGGAGGCTCTGAGCCTTTACTTTGAACTTTGACTTTATACCCCAATACTTCATGGATCTGTGATCTCAATGTAGTAATCCCCCCAAACCCTGAGGATCAAAACCCATCACTGGCTTCTCATCTTATCTATATTCTCTCCAAGATCTTCCATCTGCCCAAAGACTTGGAGGCCTTACTTTTACACTTACCTTTTACCTGAATATCAGTGAAACCTTTGGACTAGTCATCTGTTTATCATTTACCCTTGCTACACAACCAGCTTACTTACTTTTTCTGGAGAATGTCTTTTATTAATCAAGCATTCAATCAATCAGTTACATGATTGGTCCACTTCTTGTTCTTTCTGATTGTACATTTTCTCAATAACTGCTATGTAGCTCTTTACATATATAAACTAAGCCATATTGCTCCCCAGGTTATCTATTATTTTTGAGGTCAAATAGATATTCCTATGTTTAGGATTTAAAATTGTTAATAGTCTTTCCAGACTTTTGTACATTATTCTGCTCTATGATTCAGCCAAAGCAGCATTCTTGCTGTTGCTCATACCAGATCTATTACCTTTGGACAGGTTGGATTCCCTTGGATGGAATGCATTTCCTCCTCATCTTCTCCACTTAAAATCTCTAGTTTCCTTCAAAGTTCAGCTCAAATAACACCATCAATATGAGGCATTGCCTGATGCCCAGTTAATGTCTTCTCCCTCCAAATTACATTAGATTTCTATTATATATTTTGTACATACTTGAATAAATACATGTTGTCTTTCTGACAGAAAGTAGTCAAGAAGCAATTATTAAGAATTTACCACATTCCAGATACTGTGATAAGAGCTGAGCATTAAAAAAAATGGTGAAAACTAGTCCCTAGCCTAAAATACCTCACAATCTAATAGGGAAGACAAAATGCAAAGAATGATATAAAAATAAAATATACACTGAAGGAAGGCACAATTTCATTTTTTATTTGCATCCCTAAAGGTTAGCATAGTGTCTGGCACATGGTAGGAAGTTAATAAATGCCTGTTGATTTTTTGGTTTTATATATATATATATACATGCATATATACACATATACAATATATCACACATATACATATACTTATATATAGGTACACATACACATATACATACATATATTCCAGGAAAAGTATAATTGGAAAAAAAACCAAGGTTTATCATGTAGCAAGGAAAAGTGATGACAAAAAGATCCATTGATATATCCACTGTGCCACCTAGCACAATTTTATTTGAATTCAATTCAAGCACTTATTAAACCTATGTGTCAGAAATTGTTAGGCAGTTTACAACATACAAAGACCCAAAAAAATTAGTCCTTGTCCTTAAGGGATTTATGTTCTTTTGGGAGGTGGAGTAGAGAATGGATATATAGAGAAGTAAATGCTTAATTAATATGAAGCTCTCTAGGATGGATAGGAGTAGGACAATGGGAGAAATTTTGGTGATATAAAAACAAAATATATCAATGCAATTTTATTTTTAATTGTATTCAATTCATTAATCTATTCTTTCTCTCTTTTATTGGTGAAAGCATTTAGAGATATAAATTTTCAATGCATCCCAAAAAATTATGGTATGTTGTTTCATTGTTGTCATTATCTTTAATTATATTATCAATTGTTTCTTTTATTTCTTCTTTGGCTATTTGATTCTTAAAATTAAGCTATTCAGTCCCAATTAGTTTTTAATCATATCTTCATTGGATTTTTAAAAATGTATAATTTTATTGCATTATAGTCTTTAAAATATGTGTTTTTATTTTGATTTCCTATATTGGTTTTGAGAGTTTTATATTTTTATACATGGTTAAAACTTGTTAAGAGTGACATGAACAACTGAAAAATATATATGTTCCTTTCAGTTCTCATTCAATAGCATGCAGAGGTTTATTATAACTGGATTTACTTAACATCTTTCTTTTTTTTTATTTAGATTTATCTAGTTCTGAAAAGGATAAGTTGATATTCTCCACTATTATATTTTTATTGTCTATTTCTTCCTGAAACTCATTTAACTTTTCCTTGTAATGTTTAAGATGTTTTATATATTTAAATTTATTTGGTATATAGATGTTTAGTGTTTATATTAATTCATTTGTCTATGGCACTTTTCATCAAAATGTAGTCTCCTTGTTTATCTTTTAAATTATTTATTATTATTTAATTAATTTTAAGATGGAGTGTAAACATTTTAATTATAATTTATTTTTGCTGTTGCCTTATCACAATTGCTACCTTTGCCTTTTTAAATGTCAGCTGAAACATAGAATTTTCTCTAGCCCCTTATTTTTACTGTTTGTTTCAAGAGCATTTCTTATAAATAGCATATTGTGTTCTATTTTCTAATCTGCTCTACTATTCTCTTCTGTTTTATGGGTGAGTTCATAGTAAAAACATTCACAGTAATTATTATTAATTGTGTACTTCTCTCTATTCTCTTGTTTTTTTCCCCTAAGGTTGTAAAAGAAAGTGTATGTATAGTACTAGCATTCTAGAACACATTCTAGAACACTCTTATTCCTCTCTCTTTCTCCTCCCTAACATGTTCTTAATCTCTTTTTTGCTTTTATTTTAAGACTCACCTTGAGATCAAAAAAGAGAAAAGGATCTATTTGTACAAAAATATTTACAGAAGCTTTTTTGTGGTGGTGGCTAAGAATTGAAAATTGAGAGGATGTCAATCAATTAGGGACTGGCTGATCAAGTTGTTATATATGATTATGATGGAATGTTATTATATTATAAGAAATGATGAGCTGGGTGATTTCAGAAAAACCTGGAAAGACTGACATGAACTGATGTAAAGTGAATAGAATTAGGGGAACATTATACATAATAACAACAACATTGTATGATGAAGAATTGTAATGACCCAATTATTCTCAGGAACACAATGATCTAAGATAATTGCAAAGGACTCATGATGAAAAATGCTGTCTTCAGAGATAACTGATAATGTCAAGATATAGACTAAAGCATTTTATTCTTCATTTCCTTCCTTCATTCCTCTTTCCCTTCTCCCTCCCTTCTTTCCTTCCTTCCTTTTTTCCTTCCTTCCTTCCTTCCTTCCTTCCTTCCTTCCTTCCTTCCTTCCTTCCTTCCTTCCTTCCTTCCTTCCTTTCTTTCTTTCTTTCTTTCTTTCTTTCTTTCTTTCTTTCTTTCTTTCTTTCTTTCTTTCTTTCTTTCTTTCTTTCTTTCTTTCTTTCTTTCTTTCTTTCTTTCTTTTTCTTTCTTTCTTCTTTCCTTCCTTCCTTTTTTCCTTCCTTCCTTCCTTCTCCTTCTTTTATTTTTTCATTGTTTTTTTCAGTCTTTTGATTTTGTTTTATTGTTTCATTGAATCTTTACATTCTATTTGTTCTGTTCTAAATTTCAAGGATTACTTGCTTGGATAAGGTTTTGTACATCTTCTGCCAATATATTAGTTTTCTCTCTAGTTCATTCTTCTATAACCCTCATTTCTTTTCCTTTTTTATCCTCTTGTACTCTCAGTTGATTTTTTTTTTTAATTTAAAACTCTCTTAAAAAAAAAAAACTTCTTGCTCCTTCACCTTTAGGAATTCTATGTGAAATTGTGTCAATCTACATTTTTTCTTTGAGGATTTGCTTATAGATTTTTGGGGAGAGCTATTTTCTTCTTTTAAATTTATGTTTTGAATGTCCCTGTTACTATAATAGAGTAGTTCTTTATTTTAGAATTTTTTTTCATTTTTTTTAGCCTACTTCTTTATTTCAGATCTTATGTTATGACCAGACTTTGCCCTACTATTAGGGAGAATCTTTGGGTGTGGTCTGTGACCTCCTGGATTCTTCTCCTACTTTCTTGAGATGTTGTTAGTCCAAGATTCAAGAACTAATCAGACTGAGGACCCATAAGTTTTCAATCCCAGGGCAAATTCTGATCACTGCTCTACTAATTTGAGCTCTGTTCATTTTTGACTTGTGTTTGGGTTTGAACAACACAATTCTGTGCTTGTTTCTGATTGGAGTTTCAGTAGGCTTGTGTTAGACTTAGCCACTATTAGCCAGCTTGCAAGTTTTATGGGTTTGGAACTACATAATTGCAGGTTCCCCTTCTAATGGAAGAGGAGATGTACTTAGATATATACCACATACAAACAGAGTAGCTACAAATAACCTTAGGGGGAAGGGCACCAGAAGCTGAAAATGTACCTTTAGCATAAAACAGCATTTGACCCGAACTTTAAAGGATGAGGAGATTATAAGCTGTGGGAAGAGGAGCAGGAGCATTCCAGACTTTGTGCAAAAGCATAGAAAGTAGGAGGATCTTATGATAATGTATAGCATAGGAGAAGGAATAATATGCAATCAACCTGGAATTAAAGATTACTAGCTGTATTTCAAATTGAATGTAATACTAAGAGTTACCTATTAGCCCCTTGTTTTGCCACTGAAGCCTCTCTTCCTTACTACGCAGTTTCTGACTTTTAAGCCCAAATCCTTAGAGCACTGGATTTGATCACAGAAGTCTTGGTTCAAAACACAGTTCTGTTACAAACCAGCTTTGTCACCTTTATCGAAGTATTTAACTCTGGGCACCCCAATTTCTTCTTCTGACAAATGGGAATGATAATATTAAGCCCCATTTATATGGCATTTTTACATTTACATATAATATGCACTAATTTTATATATTTAATTTATTTTAGTTAAATATAATCAAATATATCAAATTATATTTATATTTAAAGTTCATAAAATGTCATCCTTATAAGACTCTTGTGAAGTAGTAATAATAATAATGCCTAACATTTATATAGTATTTACTAGATGCTAGTACTTGTGCTAAGTGCTTTACATATACTATTTTCACTTGAGCATCACAACAGCCATGGGAGGTAGGTGCTATTATTATCCCCATTTTACATATGAGGAAACTGAGGCAGATTGGTACAGCAGAAAAAGAACTGGACCTGGAGTTACCTTTATGACTTTGGACAAATCATTTTACAAGTCAGGGCATTATGTGAGTAGGTATAATAAAGGCTTTTAAGATTACACGTGGCTATTCTTGAGCGCACTACCAGTTATTAAACTATAGATTCAAGAGATCATGGCCAGAGACCTTTGAAGGCCTCAGAGGAGGCGAGCCAGGTAGAGTTCACACTGCAAAGGACAGTGGTCAAAGGTACTCTGTTGGGCCTAGGGCAGACTGGTAATAGTAACTGCTAGGAGGGCCTTGGTTTTCCCATTTGTAAAATGAATGGATTAGACTAGTTACCTACCAGTTCCCCTTTTGGCTCTGAATCAATGTTCTTATGACCTGCATGGTCATGAATAAGTCATTTCCTCGCTATATATCTCAGTTTCCTCATTTGTAAAATGAGCAGATTGGATAAGGTGATATTTCAGGTCTTTTTCCAACTCTAAATTTAGGATTCTTAGGCTCAGAGAGGAAACCCCCCAACCATACAGCTAGTTAAATGACAGAATCATGGCTGAACTCCAGATGCAGTGCTCAACATGGCCTCTCTTTCACAAGGATTTGGAGAGCAAAGAATTTTGAGAACTTTGTGAAATGATGTCTAAAGAGCAACTTTTACTACCTTGTCCTAGGGGAAGTGTAACTCTCTGCTATTCAAACTACATCACTTAGTCTTGTGTTGGAGTGAACCTAGAGCCAAGTGACCCATAATCCCTGATACTGGAGGTGTCCACTCTCTCCATACTGCCTTCCATAATTTCTTTTCAGTTGACCTGGAAAAGCACCAGATTTGGCATCAGAACACCTGTGTTAGAATGTTGGACCCGACTCTTACTCCCCAAGTGATCTGGGATAATTTTCTTCAGATTGTTGAACTCAATTTCCCCTTTTGTCAAAAAAGCTATTGTAGTACAAGAACTCTAAGGCTCCTCCAAGCTCAAAATCCTATAACCTCAAATAAGTTACCTCCTTATTTCTAGATTGTGCCTCAGTTTCCTTAGCCGAAAAATGAGAGAGTTGCAGTAGATGATCTTATGATCCTATATATTTACTTCCTGATTAGTAGATTGTTTATTTATTAGTAGACTAGTGGATTATATGGACTTTTTGTGCCCAATCAATGGTGGAGCCTCCTGAGTTCATATAGGTCTGATCAGCTGTAGTTGGATGCACTGTACTTTGTCTCCAATATCGTGATGTCTTCTTTGAAGATTAAGGACAACATGTGTATGTGTATATGTACTTGTACATGTATGTGTATATGTGTGTATGTAGACTTGTGATTTTACTGGCATAAGAACTTCAGGTGAGGAAATTATCTTTGTCAATGCAGATCGCCACCAGCTCTGAAACTTATAGTATTAGGGATTTGGCTGGGGGGAGATATTGAGAGGTTAAGCAATTTTTAATTTTCCCAAGGTCACACACCAGTCTATATCAAAGTTGGCACTTTAGCTCAACTCATCCTGACTCTGACTCAGCTCTCTATCCACTACCTGAAGCTGCCTCTCCTTTCTTTTAAAATTTTTAAAAATTTATTTTCAGTTCCAAATTCTCTCCCTCTCCCACCCATTGAAAAGGTAAAAAATAGTATACTCATTATACATATGAAGTCATGAAAGACATATTTCCACTGTCTATGGCTGCCTTTCTTTTTTTTTAATGTTATTTTTCCAATACATGCAAAGACATGTATTTTCAACATTTGCCTTTGCAAAATTTTCTGTTTCAAATTTATCTCCCTCTCCTCTCCCTTCCCCCCAAAACAGCAAACAATCTGATGTCATTAAACATGTGCAATTCTCCTAAATATATTTCCATATTCATTATGCTGCATGAAAAATCATATCAAAAGGGGGAAAAAGACATGAGAAAGGAAAACAAGCAAACAACAAGAAGGAGAAAGGTGAAAATACTATGCTTTGATCCACATTCAGTCTCCATAGTTCTCAGGATGTGGATGGCACTCTCCATCACAAGCCTGCTAGAATTAAGGCTGCCTTTCTTAATGTGGGTTTTTTAAAATATAGTCACAGAAAGACTGGGGAAAACACTGGATTTGGATTAAAAGGCAATGGCTGCAATCCTGTCTCTGCCATTTACTTCCTTGGGCCTATATTTCCCCACCTTTAAAATGAGGGGCTTGAATTCCATGACCTTCCTGTTCTAAAATTGACCTTAGAATCCTATTTCCCATTTTTTCTTTGCTTGGTAAGTAAGGTGTGACTCTGAAAGACAGGTTAACATTGTAGTAGCACCACCTGCTGGAGAAATGAAAAAGACCACAGTCTAGGCCAGATTTAATCATTCCTGACTGCTTATAAAAACTGATATCAACTATCTGGAAAAAACTCTAGAACATGGAATATCAGGATTGGAAGAAACCTTAGGAAATAGAAGGTAAGAACTGGAAGAGGCCTTATAATACATAAAATGAGAGAATTAGGAGAGACTGTAAAACACAAAGAATGTCAGACTGGAAGAAACCCTATAATATAGAATATCTGAAATTAAAGGGACTTAGAAGATACAACATATAAGTATGGGATTTTAGAAAATAGAATATAGGATTTCAGGGATGTAAAGGACCTTAGTGCATAGATTGTTATAATTGGAAGCTACTTTAAACCATAAATCAGAAAATGTCCACAGATATTCAAAATTATGATGGGAAAAATTACTCTCTGATTGTATAAATGTAGCTCATTTAAAAACTATAAATTATTATCAAGTAACGAAAGAAAGACAAAATGATTTCATTTTCTAGGCAAGGGTAGGGAAGTTTTCAAATACTTGCATGGCTAAGTTAAAAAAAAAAAAAAAAAAAAAAAAAAAAAAAGGAAGTCCATGGATATGGAAAATAGCTTCATTCTTCCTTCCCAGGGTGAGCTTCTCTTGAAAGAGTTTGCATGTTAAGAATGGAAATATTTAACTAGGCAATGTCCCCTACTAAAGAAGAAAGAATCTCGGAACAAAGAAATGGATATTTAACCATGCAGGTTTATCAGTAATGGATCAGGGGTAAAAGGCTTTATTTTTGTCATTTACATGCTGATGACTCTTCCTTAAAGCATTTACTGTGATTTCCTTAAGTATCTTTTTTTCTCAGGCACTGTCCTAGGTGCTGGGGACACAAATACAAGGAAGGACATCATCTCTGTCTCCCAAGAAGTCCAAGAAAGATGGGGAGTGTGAATGTGTATATATGCATATGTACAGAACAAATATAAAGAGAATAAATTTGTTCTATCATACAGGAAAGAGATTAGAATTGTTCTGGATGATCTCAGAATGTCGAACAAGGAGAAAGTATTACACAGAGAGAAGTTTAGGCTTGTGGCAGGATAGATTTCCTAATAATCAGAGCTTTTCACAAGTGGAATGGGAGGCCTCCCTCCAGCAGAGCAGGTTCCCTTTCCCTGGAGTTCTTCAGCCAAAGACTAGATGATCATTTGTGGAAACATCGCAAGTGGAGAATAATTTTTAGATATGAATCGAGGATGATGGCTCCCAACTCTGAGAGTCCCTGAAAACTGAAATGATTTCTCCAAGTTCACAATTTAGTAAAAATTGAATTAGGGACAACTAGGTGGTGCAGTGGATAGAACACCAGCTCTGGAGTCAGGAAGACCTCAAACACTTGACACTTACTAGCTATGTGATCCTGGGCAAATCACTTAACCCTGATTGCCTTGCAAGTGGGAAGGAAAGAAGAAAGGAAGGAAGGAAGGAAGGAAAGAAGGAAGGAAGGGAAGGAAGGAAGGAAGGAAGGAAGGAAGGAAGGAAGGAAGGAAGGAAGGAAGGAAGGAAGGAAGGAAGGAAGGAAGGAGGGAGGGAGGGAGGGAGGGAGCGAGGGAGGGAGAGAAGGAAGGAAGGAAGGAGGAAAGAAGGAAGGAAGGAAGGAAGGAAAGAAGAAAGGAAAGAAAGAAAGAAAGAAAGAAAGAAAGAAAGAAAGAAAGAAAGAAAGAAAGAAAGAAAGAAAGAAAGAAAGAAAGAAAGAAAGAAAGAAAGAAAGAAAGAACGAGAAAGAAAGAAAGAAAGAAAGAGAAAGAAAGAAAGAAAGAAAGAAAGAAAGAAAGAAAGA